>NW_006785962.1:518146-552961 GCF_000442215.2 Lipotes vexillifer
AATTATCCAAACACACCAAGAACATTATGTTATGAAGGCACCATCTCAAGACCATCCTTATGAGAAAAGGTGACTTTTATTGCTTCCATAAAAAATGGCAGATACCAAGGAATGATATGGCCCTCGGGTATTAACTGTGGATGGAGGAGCTACTAGCTTAAGATAGGGGTGGCTTCTGCAGAGATCTCCCAAGAATGGCCATTTTATAGATGCTGTCCAGCTTAATTATGAACCATTTCATTACTCCTTAAAGCCTATTAGGGGGCTGATCCCTGAGGAGCCAAAAATGAATGCTGGTCCAATTGGTTTAAATGGAGTGCACAAGAAGACGCTGCTGCCTCTGAAATTACTAATCCAAGGTGCCATATACTTGGTGGCTGCTGAAACAACAAGCCTCTGCTAATAAGCTGGCTTTTGACAAGATGTATGTAGCTCCATAGTCTGATAAAGAAAAACTCAACAAGTCTGGTTTGAAAGATTAGACTCTCCCCTAAGGGGAGTGTAATCAGTGTCATGTTGACATTATTTATGACACGCAGCTTATGCCACCGAGTTTACTTGGGAACAATTTCAGTTCTCGTGACCCTCTGCAGGGGTGTTCTCAGACTGGGTAAGCATATAATCCACCCCAACTGTTTTGAGAAGGATATATCACAGAATAAACTGCAGGCTTTAAAAGTACTGGCCCCTGGAAATGACATTTCTAAGAGCCTCCCTGACAGGAGTCAAGACAATGTCAGTCTTTCCTCCCCCCCCACTTACCTTAATCACTGTGTTACCTTAATCACTGAGAAGACCCCCTCTTCTGCTGCACGTGCACTCACATGGAAAATCTGGTAGACTCTCTAAAACACTTTTCAAAGATATCCTTCAAAATTCAGCCTAGTGAGGGGTTACAAAGAGGAAAAAGATTGCTTTCATTATCTATGACCCTCCCATACTCAGCTTGTCAGCCTCCACTGCACTGATAGACAGTGGAATGTATGAAAAGGGAGAATGGGAAGAGGGGAGAAAAAACACACAGTATTGCTTAGTCCAACCCAACCATTTTTTAATGCCATTTTCACACCAAAATGGAGAAACTTCTGATATAACATTTATGATACACATTTACTTATTTATTGGTTATTTATTCTTTTGTCTAGTCTCATAGGAATGAAAGTCCATGATGGCAGGACTTTGTTAATATCTAGAACAGTCTCTGGCACTTAGTAAGCACCTAATAACTGTCTGTTGAAGGAAGGGGGGAAGTGCCACATCACAACCACCTCTTCTCTGCCACCAACTGGGGAACCCCACTGAAACCACCACCAACTTACCAAGACTTCCTAATGGCTTCACAAGGACATCCAGGGCAATGATGCTTCATTCTGGCTTGCTGGTGAACCCACTGGGCAGGATGCCTCAGGATAAATGACAGGTAGGTCTTAGTGTTGCTCTTGACAAATGGCAAGGTTTCAGGCTGCCCAGGAATCTGCATTTTTAACAAGCGTCCCAGGTGATTTTATGCATAATAAAAAAAAATCACACCATGGACATTTCCTTCATCAGAGGAGCACAATCTCAGAGGCTATTATAAAAATCTTGCACAGTATGGAATAAAAATGTTTCTGTCTCACATGGCCTCCCTGGACTTAGATGGAATCTAGAGGAAGCACTGGGTGGAAGACACAGTATTGGGCTTGGATTCAAATCCATTTTCTATACCAACTAGCTATGATCTTGGGCAAGATATCATCTGCAAAAATGGGAGAATGGGAAAAGAAGAGGTTAGGCTCAGTACTCTCTAGTGTACTCTGAATATTTTAAGACCTTTTTTCATATCATAATGGGAAAGGCCTAGTAAGACTACCTTTCCTGGCCCTTCCCACTAACTGGGCAAGCCCACCAGAGCCACTGACCACTTACTAAGACTTCACAATGGTTTGATAACCATGTGCAGGATGCTGATTTGAGTCTCTTCCAATTCTCTAGTAACCTCACTGGGCCAGGCAGGGCTCAATATACCTCTTCACCAGTGGCATGGTTTCTGATCGAGTTTGGTGTCACCTGTAGGATAGGGAGAAGGAAGAAGAAACAAATGTAAGAACAGTTAAGGTATGAGATCTAGCTTTAATTTTACTTTACCATAGTCAAGTCATCCAGTCCACACCATGGACCTCAGATTACACTCTTGCTAAGCACTATTATTAGCATCACAATTATCTTTATCTGGCAAAGACTGTTGCAACGCAAACAATTATTATTTAATAAGGATTCTTGCCTCTATTTTAAATGAGATAACTTGAGTACAGAGGCACCAAGTAACTACACCAGTGTTAGAACTCAGATCTGAACTAATGCTGATCCTCCTAGCTACCTACCCTCTTTAGACCTCAATCAATATCCTATCTTTGAATGGAGGTAAACTTGGTATCTTAGGGGCCCTTCTATGCCTGGCAATTATGACCCTTTATTCCATACTCCTAACTAAAAGGCCCCCCTAAAAGTGAACTAAATCTCCATCTACTCATCATATGGCATTTAGTTCACACTGATGAGGAAAGATAACAAAACCCTGGACTCTGGACCAAAGCCTGTCATTTACAATCTCAACTCCCACCAGGACTCACTTTTCCCATACCTGAAAAGTAATAGAACATATCTTGTCCCTTATCAGCTGTGTGGGTTACCAAAAGGATCACAAGGATCTAGGTAGGCCCGTGGCTAGCCCCCTACCTCCAAAACTCAACCACGAGGAGGAATGGGGCTCTGAGACCTAAGACCCACACAGGACAAGCCAAAGACCCCCAAAGGGTCCTTTCTTCCCTAAGGAAGCAGCCTTCTGCCTCTAAGTTTCCCAGTCCCTAGCTGTTTAGCATGAAAAGCAACCCAGAAACCTAGCAATTCAGTGACGGCCCAAAGCCCAGGCTATTAATTATTATCATTAGATGCTGGCAGCACCAACTAGTGCAACTAGGTTTCCTGTTACTGCAGTGAGATGCAGGCAACCCTCAAACCCCAGGAAAACCCAAGGAGCAGTTTCTCAGGGCTCATTTTTAACTGTTTCACCCACAGTGAAATATAATAGTGTCTTATAACCTACTAGTGATCATGAGACCCAGGAGAAAGCTCTCCCACCATAGGTGGGGAAGATTCATAATGCCAAGTGGTATGTGTTGGAGGCGGGGGGGGGGGAAACGACTCCCCTCGACCTTGATGTCTTGGCATACTCTCTCTCTCCCTGTCCCTGCCGGTGGTAGTCTAAGTGATCGCTCGTGATTTTCCTTCTGCCGGGGGACCATCCTTCTCTTGCTCTTGCTAAAGTGAGACCAGTATTGCATTGTTCAGGAGAGTTGCTGGGATCAGATGGGGGTGGGATTGGCAGGGGGGGGGGGGGGGGGGGAGGCAGCCTTGATGGGTTTGAGCCTTCTCTTTATTGGATAAAGTAAAGCAGCCGTTACTAGAGCAAGATCTGCACACCCATAAGCAGCTGCTGCCACGAGCAATTATTTAGCTTATGAAAGCCCAGAGGGACATGGGTAGGAAAGGAATGTGTACAGGGTCTAATTGGGAAATAAACAGTAAGTGTAAAGCCTGATACGTGAAATGCCTGCACTAAGGAGCCAAGAACAGTTAGTAGTTAAGCTAGTGCCTTTCTCTAAAGATAGAGATCTTATTTCCACCATGCCCTACTCCCACCCGGCCCAGCTCTTTTCCAAACTAAACTGCTCCAGTTTCCCGCCCTCTCAACCAACCCATTTATTCCACTTCTCTTCAGGTCAGCATATTTCAAAATGGAACCCGTTTCAATGTTTGTCTTAACTTTCAAAGTCATAAACACACGCTGTGAAAAAAACATTCCAGAAATACATTAAGAATACATAGAAAGTAAAAATCACAAAATCCCAGAAAGTTTAACACTTGGGGTATATGCTTCCAATTACTTTTATGTACGTGTACAAACATGGATTGTTTTTTAACAAAAATTAGATGAAACCATAGCCTTTCAAT
This sequence comes from Lipotes vexillifer, assembly GCF_000442215.2. Classification (NCBI taxonomy): domain Eukaryota; kingdom Metazoa; phylum Chordata; class Mammalia; order Artiodactyla; family Lipotidae; genus Lipotes; species Lipotes vexillifer. The sequence goes on from NW_006785962.1 coordinate 522,140, forward strand.
TAATATACTGGGTACATCTTTCCAAGCCATATACTCATCTACAAGACTATTTTCATTTTTAATGCCTCAGTTGTATTATTACATGAATACACCAAAATTTATTTATTCAAATTCCTATTTAGGGATAGGTAAGTTTTTCTATATTTTTTTACTGCTATGAACATTGTGAATATTCCCATACCTAAATCTTTTAAAATATCCTTAGAACATTTAAAAAAATATTTAGAATTTATTTAGAATATTTTAGGGGTATATCCCTAGAAATGAAATTGCTGGGTCAAAGGGCACGCAATATTTATTCTGCCCACTAATATATATTGCCAAATTGCTCCTACAAAGGATTACACTAAAATTGGACATATCCCACCAACACTAGTATAACATTTTTTAATCTTTGCCCATGTGATAGGTGTTAAACGTAATACTGCATTTTTTATGAATACAGACATTTTTTTACTAGAATTACAAAGATGAGTAAGATATGGCCTCTGCCCTTGAACTTAAATGAAGGGAGACAGACACAAACAGGTAACATGTACCATTATCATATTCATGATAAAGATAAATAAGATTTCAGTTCATGGTACTTCCTTTGACTCTGTGGCTATTGCTAACAGAAAAGGTCCAAAAGAATATTAGACAGTAGTCCAAATTAAAAATCCATTTACTAAAATTCCAAGGAGTTGTGTTAATGCTGACTATCACATCAGTGGCACTTCGATATCACTTTGGTGTTTCTCCTTCATCAATTCTTAAAGGAAAGAAAAAGCAGAAGCAGCTCAGAAAACCAGCTGCCCCCCACCCCCTAAAGCCAGTGAAGTGAATGAGGTGCAGGGCAGTATATTATTGGAAGGATTTACTGACACTGGATCTGGACTTCCATTTTTCCTTTGCCTATTATTTCCAGTAAACAACAGTGAGCTGCAGCCATTTTCTTTCAGAAACAAAATGTCTTCTCTCCCTAGGATTCTTATTCCCAGGAAGATCTGCTTGTACGTAGTTAGGCTGCAGTTTCCATACCATCTTGGAAAATACAGATAAGAATCAAAAGAGATTATTTTTCTGTACCATAGTGGGTCAGATACAGATGAAATCAAAATGAATGACAACACAAGTACTTTAAAAACCCACCCAACAAAGATGGACGAATATGCAATAAAGCAGATACAGCAAAATGTTAATTGTACCATCTAGGGAGTGAGTATATGGGTTTTCACTGTACAACTCTTTCAATTTTTCTGTATGAAAATTTTCATAATAAAGTCCTGGGAAAAATCCAGCAAGCGGCTTGAAAATTAACACTGTAAGGCCTTTCCCTCCATTTTACTCCTAGAATGAGACTATCTGATATTCTCTCCCTTTTGCTTTTTTAGATCTACATTTCTTGCATCAGACTTGGAGCTCTCCAACTTTTTAATGAAGTGAAATGAATGACAATATACTCATAGACAGGTTACCAAGACAACATGGGGTGGGTTGGAGAGGGTTGAGGGAAGGGCCCTAAGCTCTTGGAAGCGCAGGCTCACTACCTGTATAAGTCTGAATAAGTGAATGTTTCAGAAATCCCATTTCTCAGTTTAAAAATTAGCATTCAGACCCTCTAAACATCTGCCTCAGCCTACTTTTCTGCTTTATCTCATATTAATTCCTTATTTTCCATATTTTCATTGCAAAGAGCTGTGTAGAAGGAGGGGAGCAAGGGATAAAGCACCAAAGCATGAAATGTCCATATGCTTCAAGTTAGGATATAACAAAAGGAATTTTAATTTCTAGGGTTGAAGCTCAAAACTTGATGCTGAAGGACACCGTATAACTGACTGACTGCAGGACCCTGGGGGAGGCCTTATAATCAGTCTCCTAGTTTGAAGTGTGTCCTGGCTGGCCCATCTGTAAAACAGGAAAAAGACTCGTCATAAGTAATAATGAATGAAGTAAATAAATGAGTTTCTGAGATGCTGAAAGTTATCTCCGGTGAATGGAGAGGGGAATGAAACCATGACTGTTGAGTGATACTCCCAAAAGGGTAGGCAATCTTTTTCTAGGGCCACCCTTTGTGGGTCACCGTGTCTCTGATGTGGCTACTCAACTCTGCTGTTGTAGGTCAAAGAGGCCACAGACAACACATCAACAAATGAGCATGGCTGTTTTCCAACAGAACTTTATTTGCAAAACCAGGCAGCCCATGGGCTGTATTTGCCCGCCCCTGATCTAGAATGTGGAGCCCACATGGGAATACCATTTGGAGGATGACCTGAGAAGGAGTGAAAAGGGGATGAGTCTACAAATATAAACCATTTAGCAAACACTAGACAGTGAGGATGAAGCTCCTGATCTGGCAGCTTTCACCCAGGTTCCACCAAGGAAGAGACTGTCAGCAGTAGCAATAGTAGCAACATCTGTAAATACCAAGGACTGAAATGCAAACACAAAAACAGCATTATCTCATGAGAAACTCTTGAGAAGATATATACATAACTAGAAAGAAACAGCAAGTTTCTGACCACACGCATTTTGAAGAAAACAGTTGACAGTCCAGAGCCTGTGGAGATCACGTTAGCAGGCACACAATAAATGTTTGTTGATGAGTCATTCATTTATTCATCCAATAAACATTTACTGAGGCCTACTAATGTGCCAGGCTGGGCTCTGGAGATGAAGACACTGTCCCTGCCCTCAAGGAGCTCACAGTCTAACTGATAACATAGGAAGGGAGACAGTCATATACACAGACAATTACAATACAACCTGATAAGTGCTGTAACACTTATCAGGTTGTATTATAATGGCCGATGTAAAATTTCTTTCCAGGGGGTGCTGCTCCAGGCTGCTGCTGGCTGTAACATCAAGAGAGGGGAGGAACAAATTGTAGAAACCAAAGGTTAAATGTTTTCAGGCTATTTCTAATATCCAGGCTCTCCCTAACTCCTGATCATAAATGGATTTGGGAACTAGACACTGGCATGACGTAAAATGGGACTCCCATCCTTAAGATAGGCACAGACCTCCAGTAAAGGACCTTCCCAATCACTTCCTCTACAACACAAGCTTTGTTGTTGTTTCTTTGTTTCATTTTGTTTTGTTTCATTTTGCTTATTATACATCTGTCAACCTCCCCACCACAGCATAAGCCTAGTTTAACATCTGCAACTAGCAAAATGCTGAAACATGGGAGCTTACAACTAACTGAATTAACCCAGCATAACTGGATAACAAAAAGCAAGTAAGAGCTCACTTGACACCTCTAAATCCAATAATCCCCCTTTCACTGACAAAATAAAATAAGAATGTTACTAAATATAAAAGAGATAGTATATAGCTCATGGAGTGGGAATAATAATTTAGAAAGGCTTAACTAATAAATATAATTAAACAGATTCTCTGAACCACAAATAACAGACTCAGTTTCAGGAAACCAAAATAAGATACCTTACCCCCCCAAAAAACCTTTGAGAATATATAATCTAAATCACCTCCATATTATAAATAAGAAAAATGAAACAGAGAGGTAACACACTCTTCCCACCACCTTCTCAAAATTCGATGAGAGGTAGTAAGAGACTCCTTGAGGAGAGATTACTAGTGTTAACTGGTCATTTGGTTCAGATCATTTTATACAAAGATAGGATGGAATTTTTGTGTGTCACATACTGTTTCTTAATAAGGCCTAAGTTTTTTTTGCTTGTTTGCTTGTTTTTTGCTGTACGCGGGCCTCTCACTGTTGTGGCCTCTCCCGTTGTGGAGCACAGGCTCCAGATGCGCAGGCTCAGTGGCCATGGCTCACGGGCCCAGCCGCTCCGCGGCATGTGGGATCTTCCTGGACCGGGGCACGAACCCGTGTCCCCTGCATCAGCAGGCGGACTCTCAACCACTGTGCCACCAGGGAAGCCCCAGGCCTAAGTTTTTAATGGGTCTTCTGTCTCTGCAACCGCAAATTGAGCTGATGACATCAATAAATTGTTTCTGCTTACACTGAGATCCCTGTCTTGGGACCCAGTGTCTCTGAGGCCACTATTTTGTATGCTTAACATACTATTTTCCCCTAAAGTCGTTACACTGCTCTTATCTACCCTGTTCCATTCTGCCAATTGTCAGCCCACAAGCACAATGTCTTCTCAGGTGTTGTGGTTTGTTCCTATTACCATTTTACATCTCCAAAGAGTTCCGTGTTATCTACAAATGTGAACATTCCACTATGTCCATATCCTCCAACAGATCACTCATAAATATTCAAAAGAACACCAGTCCCCGAATGGATGGGGGGAGGGGGACTACTGTTTTGTGTCTTGTCTACTTGGTTGCCGTGTCTTATTAAGGACAAAATGTTGCCATGTCTTCTCCCCACACCCATATCGAGGGAGCATCACTGCTGTACAGCAAACAGTGCTTTCCTTTTAGATGAAAAGAAATGGTTATCTATTTAAAGAACAAATAAATGTTATCTCATAATGGCTACCAAGAATTTGACATGTATTCCATGCAGCAGTTTTCTTTGGAATCACAAACATTTCTTCATACTCAATGGCAACAAACATATACCAGGAGTGTATGTGCAACAAATGAGGTTTGTCATTTGCAACAAATGACAAGGGGTAATAGATTCTCACACAGAACACATAATATAGAGCTCTTACAAACAGATAATATTCAGACCCAAGTTGAATAGTTCATAAAAGGAAATAGGAGCTATCAATTAACAGTTAAGAGTCCAGCCTGGGCAATAATCAGAGAAATGTACCATAAATCAAAGATACCATTCTTTTACATATAAAGTAAGTAAAAAAAATTTTATATACCTAAATGACTGGGTACAAAAATTGACAACGTTTGGAATGCTATTTGGCAGGTCTTTACAGTGTTCAAACTTTTTGATGAATAATGCTAATTCTGAACTCTGTTCTATAAAGAAATAACTCAAAATAGATAAACAATAAAAACTAAATGAAAAGACATTAATTACATAATTTAAAATACTGAAAATCTTAAGCTACTTCCATACAACAAAATATCATGAAACCATTCAATGACAATCACAGAAATTTTTAACATGGAAAAATGCACATTATAAACACAAAACACCATATAAAATAGTACAAATATGTGATCACTGTAGAAAAATTCATAAAGAATGAAAAAAAGTGAACACATTTATTAACACTGGTTATCTCTGGGTGGTGAAATTATGGATCTTTTCCCCTCATACTTGATGGTTATCTTCAGATGAAGCTACAATGGGTATTTACCAAATTTCTACATTGAGGGAACTATTCAAACTTAATGGAAGAAAAATGACAAAACAGAAGATAGAGTGATTTGACCACAATTTCAAATTTCTACTAACCAAAAATTTAGAAACAAAAATTAAAAGGCAAACAATAACCTGTAGTACATATTTCTAACATTACAGAAATCTGAGTAAGAGCCTTTATTTACAAAACACATTCAAATAGATAACAATAGTAAACGCTAAACTAAAAACTCCAACAGATAAATCAGTATAAGACATGAACTAACATAACATGGAAGAAAATAAAACTGCTAAGAAACATATAGAGGAAAACAGAATCCAAACTTACAACCAAAGAAATGCAAAATTAAATACTGTTTTTATAATCCATTAAAATAATGTTTTTAATAAATACTACTCAATGCTTGTGTGGGTAAAAATTGGTACAACCTTTTCAGGAAGAAACTTGGCAATACATATTAAGTGTTAAAAATGTTCATACCCTTTGACACAGTAATTCCGCTTCAATGAATCTATCCCAACCAAATAATAAAAGAAATCCATGTATTCTCTGTCTTCTATTATAAGAAAGAAAAGCAGTACCCTCTCCTTTACTATTGAACCTTGGTATTAACACCAAAATATTAATAATGGGTAAGGAAAAAATCTCTACTGCGGTAAATGACTGGTTGTCTCAAAGCGTCAGACCAGATCTCAAATCAGGCAAAACAAGAAGGGTGTGTCCAGCCTGCCGCAGTCGGCCATTTTAAACCCTCTGCAGAACAAAAAGCACAGAAGACAAGGGTAGGTAAGGATGGCCACCCCACTAGGCTCCAAACCAATTCTTTACTTTTTGTCTTCAACATATGTAACCCTGTACAATGCACTGAATAAAAATCAGGAAACAGGTCTCCTTTCTTATACATCATAGATAAGTTACAAATAAAATTTGAAACCATAAAAGAAGGGTCCTTTAAATTTGCCCCATGATTTTGGTGGATAAATATAATATTTAAGAGCACAGGATTCCGAGGCCACAGTACCTGGATAAAAATCCATTCTCAGTCATTCAAACGGATATAAAGCCTTGGATTTACTTTACCTGTGTCCCTCAAATTTCTCATTTGTAAAAGATGAATAACGGTACTGCTATTTGATAAGACTGTCCAGAGTACTAAATTAGTTAAGGCATGTGTAAAAGCATGTAGACCCAGTACTTGGCACACAGTTTAAGCTCCAAAGACGTTTAAGCATAATTATTATTATAGATAGGGAAACAGGCCCAAAGAAGGAAAATGACCGTATGAGATCACAGCTAGGATTACTGAAAAGACCTGTCTCAAGTTTGAATCCTGTGCCCTTTCTTCTACATATCTAACTGCTAAATTACTAGTTTTAGCGATTAACAGTAGATCCTTACTGACAGCCCTCTAAGAGCCATGACAGTGCTGCTGCCTAAAAAAAAATAGTCCCCCTAGACGAAACCGTGCTCAAAGTTCTACAGAAAAAAAATAATTTAGAAGAAAGGGTGTGAACCGAGGTCACCTTCATACCACCATTATCATTTGCCTAAATCCTAGGTTTAAAGCAAAGTGGAACAAGCACTTGGAAACAGCCAAATCCTCACCCCTACAACCTAAAGGGGAGAAAACCAAGGGCTTCTGACCATCAATCAGTAGGTTCTCACAATATTGCAACCGCTGGGTTCTGCTACTCTGATGGAAAGAGAATGTGTCCAGAGCCAAGGACACCGGCCCACGATCTACAAGTCCGATAGAGAGCCCTCCAGAGGCGTACTGCCCGAGTATGGCCTTGTCTCCAAGTGCTCCCGTTTTACGCATTTCCTACACACAGCCTGCTGCCGTAACCTTTTGTAAAGTCATCATCGCCTCCGCATTTTTAGACCCACATTATCTATAGGCCAGAGAGGGGCTAAGGTTCTGGGTTATTATCTGGTGGATCTGGCCACAGCCTAAGACAACTCCAACTCAGGCTTAACCCCCTCACCCAACTAGAAAGGTCGATCTGCTCCTCTGCAGGCCCTCCTAGCCCAAGATGGCCAAGCAAAAAAACAACTTACCTCCCCCCTCGCCATTTTGCAATCTTAATTACACGTACGCTACGCACCTCCCCTCCCCGTCATTCCGTTTGAAATACGCATGCGCGCCTCTCCCCTCCTCCCGTTAAAGCCGTCACAACGTCGTCTCGAATGCGCATGCGCACCTTCACTCTTCCCTTCCGCGCCTATCAACTACCAGCAACTTTGCTTTCCTAAATACGCATTCGACCCACCGCCCCCGCCCCAAGCCTTGCGCGTGCGTACCTCCCGCTCTCCCCAATGGTCGCCCCCCCCACCCCACCCCCAGACATCAGACCTCAAATACAGTGGACCCTCCGCGGATACGGAGGACTGACTATACTATGCCATTCTACATAGGCGACTTGAGCATCCGCGGATTTTGGTATCCGCGGGGTTCCTGCAACCAATCCTCCGCGGTTACCAAAGGACGACTGCATACCTGCACGCTACCGCGCCGCGCATCCCCACACTCTCAAATACACATGCGCACCGCGTCTGTCCTCCCACCTCAGTTTTTTATATAAAAGTGCCTGATGATATATGGATGTGTTTCTTGCTATAATTGTGCCCCAGTGCTCAATCAAGGAGAGCCATTACCAGCCTTCCCTAATGGGGGTAGGTGTGATAAACTAGGAAGTGGAATACGGGAAAGACGTCATTGCTTGCAGAGCAGATGCCAGATCCAGATAGAATCCGCCCCGACCCTCAGGGAGGGGCTTAGAGTACCCTCGGATTCCGTAATAAGAGCCACCACACTGAACAAAGGCAAAGAAAAGCTCTCATAATCTCCTAGTCCTACAACCTCGACCTTTAAATACACCTTCTATTGCATATGAGGAACTCCAAAAAATTTTAAAGCAAGGAAGGTTATGGAAAATGCCGACGCCCAGGTGCCTCAACCCTGATTAATGGAAAGAAGTATGTATTACTTTCACAATGGGAAGTAAATGCTCAACATCCTTTTGTAGGTCCGAGGCGCGTACTGTCCCCCATTTTTTCCACTCGTGAACCGGGAGAACACACAAATTAAGGATCCCCCTGGGCCGAGTTCCCTCCGCCGCCCTCCATGTTCCTCCCCTATGTCGTTCCTTTACCTCCTGGCTGCATCGAAGGTCATAGCATGAATTCTTAGCGCCGGCCGTCCCAAGACAGGGTGAAGGGAGAGGCGGCACACAGTTCGCGGCGCCAGGGTGGCAAGAGCAGGCCAAGGTGGCAGTGGACAGCAGGCAGAGGACCAGCCGTACCTCCAGCCGCAGCGCAGATGCCCAGACAACGCCGATGCCCAGACAGCGCCCCCTCTCCAGGATCGCCGCAGTGTGCTTCAGGCGCATGCGCTGAGCCCGCCCTCTTCTCCCCACCCCTCCACCCAGCCCCAGCTTTCCCTGAGGCTGACCCTCCGGTGTTCCCCCTCGCCCAGGTCCCTGGCCCATCCTGCTTCTTCAACCTTTCTTCCTCTTGGTTACACCCGTTTTCACCACCATCCTTCCCTCAGCCCATCTTCCTTCGTCAGTCCCTCTTCTGTTCTTAGCCCACCATTTCATTGCCAGTTGGCTGCCTTTATTCGCTCTGTTATCCTTAGTGGTCTTACCCGTGTATTCTTGGCCTTGCCTGGTCTGCAGCCCTATTGGGCCTCTTACTCCTCCCCTTGTGTGTCTGATGTTGCAAGTTGTAAAAGATACGGCAAAAAATGCTGTTTAAAAGATATTGTATCCACAGAATCTTCTCCAAAGAAGCTCTCAAGCTGAGCCCAACTAGCTAATGTTGGGCAAACAACACCTGGTTAGTGATGAACCCACAGAGGAAACCCAGAGGCAGGGGACCAAAAGACCCTATGCACAGAGCAAAAAGGGAAAGGGTGTTCCATCAGTTTGGGGGTAAGAAGGAGTATGCAACACCTTTTTCTTTCTCTTCACAACTCTGGTATTGTCTGAACATTAAAAATACTGTTCAGTGTCCTTTGGTGCTAGATGCAAGGCTTGTTCCTGTCTCCTGTGAGAAATTCACAAATTAATTTTAAGAGAAGTGGCATCATTTATTCAACAGGCTCTGAAATAGATTCCTTTTTGGATGTGAGGAGGAGAGAATACAAAATAACATTTTGTTTCTCATTATGATGTTTTACTTTGGTGGCTGGTTCTTGCTTTCTAAGAAAGCCAATTTGGAAATACCAAAAACTAAGAACCCACAATTCTATAAATTCTGAGACCCATAAAATGTGTACATCATCATTCTCTCTAATTGTTAGGAATGTCATAGTAACATTATTTGGAGACATAATGGAAGATTCTTTTTTGCCTAATATGCACAAATAGGTTATATACAACAATGTGCAATATGCAGAAAGAAAAAAAATAGAAATGCTTGAAGTTATAGTAGTATAAAAAACCTCATTCCTAAATTAAAAGCATCATTTATTATTGCACAAAAGTTAAAAGGGAATTTTGGGAATTCCCTGACAGTCCAGTGGTTAGGACTCTGCACTTCCACTGAAGGGGGCATGGTTTTTGTCCCTGGTTGGGGAACTAAGATCCCACAAGCTGCCACAGCGTGGCCAAATAATAATAATAAAAGGGAATTTTGCCCACAATTCTACAGCACTATAACAAATGCTTTTATTTCTTTGTGTACTTTTTTTTGTTATAACAGTTCTATTGAGATATAATTCACATGTCATACAATTCACCAGCTTAACGTGTACAGTGCAATGGATTTTAGTATATTAACAGCTGTATGGCCATCACCACAATTTTAGAATTTTTCATCACCCCCAAATGAAACCTCATGTCCATTATCATATCTTTGTGTTCTTTCAATTTTTGCTTAAATATGTAATGTTTTAACATCAACATTTTAATATAGTGTTGTTTTAAATATTTTGACATGGTCCTAATTATCATCTTTATCATTTTAACAAATGGACAACATTCCATTTTTTAAAGTATTCTAAAATTGAGGTCAGCACATAATAATAATTGCAGATGCAGTTACTTGCTCTTTCCACTTCTCTTCCCTTTGACAAAACTTCCCTAATCTACTATGTCCAATCTGAAGAGAAATTCAAGAAAGAGGCACAGCTTGTAAATCTTGACTGCTATAAAATACTTTGGGTCCTGGACCTACGCATTTGTCTGAACTTTGCATTTCCTCAGGAGTGGTAAAGAAAAAATCTGGAGACCTCTACTACCTCCACACTAACACTCTGAGGCTCTGATTCCCTTTTATTCCTCACCCAATACATTTTTTAGAAGAATGACCCTCTTTAGAAAATATGGTAGTTAATTTTATGTGCCAACTTGGCTGGGTCATGGTGCCCAGACATATGGCCAAATATTATTCTGGATATTTCTGTGAGGGTATTTTTAGATGAGATTAACATTTAAATCAGTGGACTTTGAGTAAAGCAGATTGTTTGCCATAATGTGGGTGGGCCTCATCCATCAGTTTAAGGCCTGAATATAACAAAAGACTAACCTTCCCTGAGCAAGAGAGAATCTGCCATTGGACAGCCTTTGGACTTGAACTACAACACTGGCTCTTCCCTAGGTCTTCAGCCTGCTAGCCCACCCTGCAGATTTTGGACTTCCCAGCCTCCATAATGAAGTGAACCAATTCCTTAAAATAAGTAAATGAATATTTATTTATATATTATATAAAAGATATATATATACATATATCCATAGATAGATAGATAATCTCTCTCAATAGATAGATAGATAAAGAGATATCATGTTGGTTCTGTTCCTGTGAAGAATCCAAATACAGAGGATCTCCTCAAACCTGTGAACACCATGAATTGAGGTTGGGATACAGGAATGAAAAATAGTCAAGAATACTCTATCAGTCCCTTGAATACAGCTTTGCCTTGCCAAATTGTACATTGACTAAATCTGACATGGGACTGGCCTTAATTCTGTAATAGTTAGCATTACAAGGATATAAAACTGAGGAAATAAGAGTGAAAATAAATGAAATAGAGAATAGAAAAACAATAGAGAAAGTCAACAAAACCAAAAGTTGGTTCTTTGAAAAGATCAGCAAAATTGAAAAAACCCTTCAGCTGGACTGATGAAGAAAAAGAGAGGTAAGAATCAAATTTCTAAAATCAGGAATGCAAGAGTGTTCATCAGTATTGACTTCACAGAAATAAAAGAAGTATAAGGGAATATTATGAACAACTGTATGCCAATAAATTAAATAACCTAGATGAAATCGACAAATTCTCAGAAAGACACAAGTTGCCCAAAGTGCCTCAAGAAGAAACAGAAAATCTGAATATACCTATAACAAGTTAAGAGACTAAATTAGTAATTTTAAAACTTCCCACAAGAAAAGCCCAGGCTAAAATAGCTTCACTAGTGAAATCTTGCAAGCATTTCAAGGAGAAATAGTATAAATTCTTTACAAATTATTCCAAAAAATAGGAGAGATGGGAAGCCCTCCAAAATCATCCTTTGAGGTCAGTATTACTTCGAAATGACAACCAGACAGAGATATCACGAGAATAAACATTTTAAAACTTCTACAGATTAATATTCCTTATCAGTGTGGTTGCAAAAATCCTCAACAAAGTACTAGCAAACCAAATCCAATAGTAATAAAGGGCAAAACCACATGATCATCTGAATAGCCACAGAAGAATTTGACAAAATCCAATGCACTTACATGTTTTACAAAAGTGCTTAATAAATTAGGAATAGGAAGGAACTTCCTCAACCTGATAAAGGGTATCTACCAAAAGCCCACAGCTGGCATCATACTTAATGATGAGACTGAAAGCTTTCCCCTTAAGATCAGGAACAAGACAAGGATGTGCACTTTCACAACTTATATTCAAAAATCTATTGGTGGTTCCAGCAAATGCAAGAAGTCAAGGCAAACTCAAGAGATGCAAAAAAAGCATTTGACAAAATTCAATATGGCTCAGCCATGAGTAGCATTTGAATAGTTATAATTATGTAAATGTTGGCTATTGACCCAATCAATATTAGGAGAAAGGTGCAAGGGTGGGAGGGTGAGTGGAATGCAAGCACATGAAGTGTACCAAAAGATGGTGTAGGTAAAAGAGGGCTAAATGTTCATTCTCTGAAATGGAAAATCATAGATAATGTCTAAAATTGAAACATCAAGAAGTCATAACATAAGCATAAGCATTGTTTATAGTTATCAATCAAACTATGAGTAAAAATCATTTAGTGAATTGAAAGATTAATTTAATGGGTCACTACCAGCATTTTTTACACATATCCTCTATTGTGATGTAAAATGCATTTCTTCCTTCATGTCTCAATTAAACCTTTTTGAAAATCAATGCTTTAAACTATGGGCATGAATTAATATAACTATAAATCTAAACAGGGGTTTAAATATGATAGTTAATACAGCTAATTTAATAAACATATATCAAATTTTAAAACACAGAGAGAATTTTTGCCATTTGAAACCATTTATGCTGCATCATTTAATTGTTTAGGAATAAAACTCATTCCACTACTCTATATGTGGCAACTGCTCATCCTCTTTGGCTATAACTTTTATTAATTTTTGAAAAACAGTTTTCTTTGTGGTTGCATTTATGAAACCAGTTGCACATTCCAATCAAGTCATATTGAAAATAAAGGGCAATTGCTACATTCATTATTCTCACGTCTATGTTTTACCAAATACATTTGTACTGGCTTCCTGAAAAAAATTCACATGCAAAACATATAGCTAGCTAGTAACTTAAAGAAAAATATTTATTGTGGATTTTTAAAATTACACAACCTAAAGTCATTTCAAAAAGTGTAAAATACAGAGAAGGAAAATAAGGAGAAAAAAGTCCTGTTCAATCTTATAGCACCAAAATAGCTACAGTTGGATATTTTAGTGTCTAGTTTTCCATACATATTTCTATATCTATATAAGTGGACATGTCCATAAATCCTTATGAGATTTATATAATAAATAATTTAGAAAACAGAGAGGAAATCTGTCCAATATTTATTCTTTTTTTTTTTTTTGCATGTGGGATCTTCCCGGACTAGGGCACAAACCCATGTCCCCTGCATCAGCAGGCGGACTCTCAACTACTGCGCCACCAGGGAAGCCCTATCCAATATTTAAATTAAGATTTTGTAATTTATTTTCCAAAGAACATCATATTCTTTATACTGAGTGCTTCAATTATGTTATTTTACAACTTAAATGATGGTGATTATATTGAAAACTAAGATTCCTGAAATAAAACAGGCTAAATTGTGAGTAAATCTCCCTGTAGGATTTTACACATTTTTTTCTATCTTATGTATCTCATATCTTTATGGACGTTTGTATTTTATTTTTTAATCCCCCCCCCAAATGGGTTACTCTAATTTGTTATAATTTCTTTCATTTACTGGATTAGATACATCTCACACATATCTTTCCTATGTCCAAAGCACATATATAAAAACTGGTTATCTACTGGACCACAAAGAAGGCCTAAGCCTTAGTTATAAGAAATCCTACAAGGCACATTTTCTGAACAAGAACAGATTCAAACTCAAACTTAATGACCCAAGAAGTGTTTATTTAACACACAAAAACAAAAATAAACAAACAAAAAATGGAAAACGCCCCTGAGTCGGGCTTTGGGCTTCAAGGACAGCAGGAAAGTCAGGCGGGAAGGAGCTGACTGCTAGAACGCCTGTGACACAAGAATGGGGCCGTGCGCAAACCCTGTGTAACGTCGCTGAGGCCCCTCGAGAAAAACAGCCACTTCTGTCTAAACCTCCATAAGGGGAGTTTTGTTGGGGCTTCCGGGGCAGCAGTGGGACCGCTCACCTGAAGATCTCACTGCAGCCATGAACAGTAAGGAATGCTTCAAGTGTGGACACTCTGGCCCTAAAGGAGGAGGAGCTCGAGGGCACAGAGCTAGAGGTGGTGGCCGAGGTGCTCAGTGCAGTTCTGCCACCCTACCTGTCATCTGTTACCGCTGCAGTGAGCCTGGTCATCATGCTAAGAACTGTAACCTTCTCGATGACATCTGCTACAACTGTGGGACAAGTGGCCACATCACCAAAGACTGTGTTAAGCCTAAGCGAGAAAGACAGCAGTGCTGTTACACCTGTGGCAGACCAGGGCATCTGGCCCGTGATTGTGACCATCAGGAAGGGCAGAAGTGCTACTCTTGTGGCGAATATGGCCACATTCAGAAACACTGTGCCCGAGTCAAGTGCTACCGTTATGGCGAGACCAGCCACATGGCCATCAACTGTCATCAACTGCAGCGAAAGAAGCGAGGTCAACTGCTACAGCTGGGCGAACCTGGACATCTAGCCCGGGAATGCCCCATTGAGGCTACCGCTTAACTTTCCCCTTTGTTCCCCCTCACCCCTACTCCTTTTTTTTCTTTTTCGGTACACGGGCCTCTCACTGTTGTGGCCTCACCCGTTGCGGAGCACAGGCTCTGGACGCGTAGGCTCCGGACGCGCAGGCTCAGCGGCCATGGCTCACGGGCCCAGCTGCTCTGCAGCATGTGGGATCTTCCCAGACCGGGGCACGAACCCGTGTCCGCTGCATCGGCAGGCAGACTCTCAACCACTCCGCCACCAGGGAAGCCCACCCCTACTCCTTTTGCTGCGTGATAATTGTGTTGTTTTCTCTGAAACCTCTTCTCTGACCAAAGGTTGATAGACTGAGGCTACTCTCAGGCCAGTGAGCTTTAATTACAAAGGTAAAAGAGGGAAGGGCTGGGAAAAAAAATCTCAGAAAAAGTTATTCACTTGTAGATGTCTTATAATTAATGTGTTTCTGCACCACTGATAACTCCAGTCATTGAACATCCTGAGCATTAG
Source organism: Lipotes vexillifer (assembly GCF_000442215.2). Classification (NCBI taxonomy): domain Eukaryota; kingdom Metazoa; phylum Chordata; class Mammalia; order Artiodactyla; family Lipotidae; genus Lipotes; species Lipotes vexillifer. The sequence goes on from NW_006785962.1 coordinate 537,258, forward strand.
GCAGTTTCTAGATTCTGTGGAGGCATTTTGATTTAACATTTAATTAAGAGCTACTGTGTGCCAGCCACTGCCAGAAAAGCTGGAGAAATATCTGTGAACAAATCAGACCAAGTTTGCAAACACAAGCCTAGAATCTATTAACAAGTAAAATAGTGTGTCAGATAAAGACAAATTGCTAAAAAGAAAATAAAGAACACCAGGTAAAAGGATAGAGAATGTGTGTGTGTGGGGGGAACCTATGTTCCTGTCTTAGATACACAAGGCACCCTGAGGAGGTGACATCTCCTCAGAGATTCATTGCACAAATAAAGCTGATTCTAGAAATGTCTGTGACTTTGCCAAAGTAACTTTATTATATATCGATTGCTTTGATTTATTTGACCTCATTACCTCTTAAATAACATTGAAAGACATCTCTATCTGGTCTTACAGAGAGTGTATAGTTTATGAAAATAAAACAGAAAAATATGTATAACGTGTATAAGTAGCTTTGAGAAAGAGCAATGAGAAAACAACCAAACAAAAAAACCTTAGCAGCAAATTATGGACAGAAAGATATTGGTGATAAAGTTTGGACTTACATATTTTTAAAAATCTAAGAAAACAGGTAAAAACATTAAGATTAAACATAGATAGGGGCTTTTGTAATTTCAAAAACACACATTTTCACAGGTACGAAAATTATATTTATGTTTAGGAATTTCCAAAAAATGTGTTTTCCCAGATATGAATCCATTCAATTTCATATGCTGCGACCCATTTTAAAAAATCAGATCTGAAAAACAACTTAAGTTCTCTAAAATAGAAAAGGCAATTTAAATTCTAAATTCTAAATAAAACCTGGGATGGGGAGAGGTAACTGTTGTGTCAAGAAAAAATTGAAGTTGTAATGAAAAGTGATTTACAAAATAACAGTAATGACAATACTACATATCAAACCTAGGATGTGATAGAATTTATAGCAGAAAAGATAGTGTAGAGGGTATAGTTTTTGATCCATAAACTCAAACCCAGTAAAAGAAATGTAACTGGTTTTAAAATTGAAGACACATTCTTTTATGAACCTCCATAAGACTTGATGTGTGACCCTTCATCCCCAACTGAAAGACCCTTTCAATTCAGCTGAGTTTCAACTTCTGTGACCCTCTTGGGCTCCTAGAAATTGATTCTGTCACTCTGTGCTGTCTCAACAAGTTAAACTCAGTCACTCCCAGCCCCTAGACGGGGCAATCTCAGTCCAGTCTGCCAAGACACAGCTAGAAACTCCTATATCACACTGAGCCAAACAAATTCTTGAGTCTCATAGTGCTGAACTCCATTTAGGAAAGGAGGACCACAGGAATCTGCTTTTGAATCCCCCCAAACCATCTGGCATTTCATTTCTCATGACCTCAGGAGTTTGGCCCAGAGTTGGAGGGGGGAAAGAGGCTATGTCCCTTTATTAAGGACACACACAGCATTGAAGTCCTCTTTACATTCCCTTTAGGCATTTTTTCTAGTCTAGAGGAAAGGAAGTCTTATTTTGACTCACCTGTACCCTGTGCCAGAAGTTACAAAATGGTAGCTCTCTTACTGAATCAGGTCCACAATATGTTTAGTTTGACCTGAACATTGTTTAACAACATTCATTAATTAGATGCTAACATTTAAAAATTGGAACATTTCCAATGGAAATTCTTTTTCTTCTTTCTGGAATAAAACGAAAGATCAGGAAGCAATAGGCACCAATTTCTGTGTGGAAACTTTCATCTGGAGGTGAGTAGTACTTTCTCCCTACAAACAAGTCACAAGTTCCCTCTTTAACTTAAAAGAAAATGAGGAAGGAATTTAAACATTTTACTACAAAAAAATCAACCAAACACAAAAGAAGACAGTAATGCAGGGAAATGAGGGACAAAGCTATAAGGCATACAGAAAACAAATTGCAAATGACAGAAGTCCTTCCTTATCAGTAATTACTTCAACTGTAAATGGATTAGACTCTCCAATGAAAAGACAGATATTGAAAGAATGGATAAAAACACATGATCCCACTGTATACTGTCTATAAGAGACTCATTTTAGGTCCAAAAACACAAATACATTGAAAGTGAAAGGATGGGGAAAAAAATTCCATGCAAATTGTAACCAAAAGAGAGCAGAGGTTGCTATACTAATATCAGCCAAAATAGACTTTAAATCAAAAAAGTTTACGAGAGTGAAAGAAGGACATTATGTATTAATAAGAGGCTCAATAGTTATACCTGTTGGCCAGGATATGGAGAGACGAGAACCCCATACACTACTATTGGAAGCAGAAAATTTGTATAACATTTCTGGAAGGCAATTTGGCATTATAGATCAAAAACCTTTAAAAAGTCCTTATCCTTTGAAATAGAAATTAAACTTCTAGAAATTTAAGAGACTGATCATGGATATATACTCAAATATATAGTAAAAATAGTGTTCACCTCAACATTATTTATTTCAGTGATACATAAGAAACATTTATCTTCAAAGGGTAGGGAATTTAAAATATGACACATGTATAAGAAAATACCTTGCTGCCACTAAAAATCATATTACAGCAGAGTGTTTATCGACACAGAGAAATGATCAGGCTACCAAATAATACATACAGTGTAACATAGGTAGTTCTTCCTATTATAAAAGCTCTGAGCACATTGTACTTTCTAAAACAAGAGTAAACACCAAAAATAAATTTAAACTCTCTAGCTATTTTAAAATTTATAAATCATTTACTAAATAACTGTCAGTTCCAAAAGGTAATTACAATTACAATTGCCAGCAGTTTGGAAGATGGAAACAAAATTTATGGACTCCAGTCAAAAATAGTATTCAGGGGCTTCCCTGGTGGCACAGTGGTTGAGAGTCCGCCTGCTGGTGCAGGGGACATGTGTTTGTGCCCCGGTCCGGGAAGATCCCACATGCTGCGGAGCAGCTGGGCCCGTGAGCTATGGCCGCTGAGCCTGCGCGTCCGGAGCCTGTGCTCTGCAACGGGAGAGGCCACAACAGTGAGAGGCCTGCGTACCGCAAAAAAAAAAAAAAAAATAGTATTCAGAAGCCAAATATTTTATTACATTGTAATTCAGGAAGATTTTTTAAAAAACTTAGACAAAGCTGCAGAAATTAGAGAAATGAAGAAAAAGATTAAAACCAAAAAGTTCAAAAAACAAGTGAATTAGACAAAACAATTGATAAACAAAAAAAATCAGCATCTTTGAACAAAATAAATATATTTAAAATAGAAAAACCTGAGGCATGTGTACTTTTTTAAAGGGAAGGAATGCATAAATATACAAATTAAGAATGTGAAAAGGTATTTAGGGAAAAAAAGCCAGAGCCAGAGAGGTAGTTTATCATAATTGTAAACGAGCGTAGACTTTGGAATTATACAGACCTGAATTAAGTCCTTGCTCTACTCTGTGACCTTAGGCAAGTCTCAATCCCTGTGAGACTAATTCTTATCTGTAAAATAAATAACACCTCAAAGGGTCATTTTAAGAGTTACTTGAGATTTTATATGTCAGATGCTTGGCACAATGTCTGGTACATGGTAAAATTTCAACACACAAAAGCTGCTATTATATGTAGCAGACTGCTTTTAAAATGATAAGAAAACAGTGATTATAATTTTACTCTTAATGTACTTTAATATCAATGAATATACATTACTAAAAATGGCAAATTATGCAAATAGTGTGAATATTACTACTAAATTGATTATTGCCACTATTAAAATGATATAGCTCAGATGGTTTTAGGGTTATTTCATAAGAAAAAATAGCTACCAGCAAATTATTGACTATTCCAGAGCATAAGAGAGACAGCACACTAATTTTCTATAAAACTAGTATATCTATAAAGCTAGCATAGAACATTTTAGCAAATGCCAGTAGAAAAATTTTTTAAACTCCTCAGACTAATCTTATTTATGAATACTAGTACAAAAATCCTAAATAAAATTACTAGAGTACAAGTTAGAAATTTCTTAGTTATAAGTGGCATACAATTCTATAATACTAAAACCTGGCTGAAGCAGAAGGGGGATTCAGGGTTGCATGTAATGAAGTAGGGGTAGGTGAGGCTTCGGGCATGACTAAAAACAGAAATTCAAAGTGTCAGGATCAGTTTTTCTGTTTCTCCAACTCTCAGTTATACTTCTGCGTTGAGTAAAAGCTGAATAGGTAATTCAAACCAAGCTGCTTACTATAGACAACTTTAAAAGCTGGTCAAAATATAAAGCACCATCACTGTAAAAGTATCACAGAGCTAACAAGATAGTGAGGAACTGCTGGAATGAAATTCTGGGAAAAGACAGGAATCCTGAAAAGTGGAGGTGGACCTATCAATTAGGTTTACCTCTGTTCTGCTTACATTTGCCAAAGCAAAGAGGTACCTAAGATGCTGGACTGTCTTTTGAGGTTGGGGGACAAACGGGACAAATGGAGTTCAGGGCACACTGAGGATGAGAACTCTTGTAAACTCTTGGCCCATTTGTTTTGCCAGGAAGGCAGAAACCACTTCACGTATTTACAACAGGAGGAACATATTGCAGGGAACTGGCACACTGGTGACGGAGAATCTGAAATCCAAATGGGATACCATAGATTAATAAGAGCAAGATGCCACAATCTTTTCTGGGTTGGAGATACAGAAGTAAGAGGCAATGTCACTGGAGCTCAGGGGTCACCTAGTGGAAGCTAGAACTGTAGCAGGCCTGTCCAGTTGGAGCCACAGAGAAAATGGAGCCACTGCCAGAGCAGCTCCCAAAAGCAGAGAGAAATGCCCTGGCCTCTTCCTTCCTCCCAACCACGGAGGCTTTTCTCCAAGATGGTGGGAGCCAGGGAATGTAGAAGAAAAGTTCTGAAGGCAAATGTGGCCAGGAGAGCACAGACCCCAAAAGCTGCACCCCAGGGATGAGAATGAACCAGAACTAAAGCATCCCCATCCATTATAGCTTATTAAACTACTGTTCCATTTTAAATGCAGATGACTCAAGGCATCAAGTCACTATGTTCATAGCAGAATACAAGTTACAACATCTGGAACTATGTTAGAAGGCGTAGCTTTGTGATTGCTAAGATGACTGGCCCAGTATCACACATTTTCCTCACCTTTGCTCCTGACTGTATATTCATAGAGCCGTGTATTTACCATGTTGCATCTAAGATATCCATAGAAAAAATTTCTCAGGGTTTTTTAAAGTTGCAATAAAAAACACGCAACATAGGGACTTCTCTGGTGGCGCAGTGGTTAAGAATCCGCCTGCCAATGCAGGAGACACGGGTTCGATCCCTGGTTCGGGAAGATCCCACATGCCGCGGAGCAACGAAGCCCATGCGCCACAACTACTGAGCCTGCACTTTAGAGCCCGCGAGCCACAGCTACTGAGCCGGCATGCCACAACTACTGAGCCTGTGTGTTGCAACTACTGAAGCCTGTGCGCCTAGAGCCCGAGCACCACACAAGAGAAGCCACTGCAATGAGAAGCCCACGCACTGCAACGAAGTGTAGCCCCCACTCACCACAACTAGAGAAAGCCCGTGCACAGGAACAAAGACCCAACGCAGCCAAAAATAAATAAAATTGTTTTAAAAAACACAACATAAAATTTACCATCTTAACCATTTTAATGATATATTTTAACTGTATAGTTCAGTAATGTTAAGTATATTCACTTTCTTGTACAACAGATCTTCAGAACTATTTCATCTTACAAAACTGAAACTACATACCCCTTAAACAAGAACTTTCCATTTCCCCCCTCCCCTCAGTCCCTAGTGACCACCATTTTACTTTCTGTTTCTGTGAATTCTCAAGAGATTTTATGTGCGAACACATGTGCACACACATAAATGCAGACATTAAATCAAATATGATAAGATGCTAACATTTGTTGAATCCACATGGTGTAAGTACAGAGTACATTGTACTATTTTTCTCAACTTCCTTCTGTGAAATTTTTCATAATAAAAAGGTAAATAAAAAGTTATTAAATGATTAGGCAAAACAGAAATAGTAAGTAAAAATAGACATTTTCAGGCAAACAAAAACTGAAAGATTTTGCCACCAGATGTTCTGGAAGAGGGAAAACAATACCAGATAATAGGTCAACTATACAGGAAGTAATGAAGAGCAGTGTAAATGATGTATGCTGTTGTGGAAATAATAATGTCACTGATACTAGAGATGAGCATAATGTATTATTTGAGGGTAGAAATGACCCAGTTTTTAACTCAATGCATGCCTAAGATGAAGAAAGTTCTCTACATATGCTGGTGATGAAAAATCTTTGTGCTCTAAAGGTTGTGATTGCCCAGGTTTTTAGGATGAAGACGAAAACTTTTCAATGCCAAAATAAAGGTAAAAGTATCATATGGCACCTCCTCAAAAAATTAAAAATATTACCATATGATCCAGCAATTCCACTTTTGTGTATATATCTAAAAGAATTGAAAGTAGGGTCCTGAAGACATATTTGTACATAGCATATATAATTCATGCTGGATTATTCACATTAGCCAAGAGGTAGAAGCAACCAAAGTGTCCGTTGGCAGATGAATGGATAAACAAAATGTAGCATATACATGCTATGAAATATTATTCAGCCATAAAAAGGAAGGAAATTCTGATGCTATAACATGAATGAACCTTAAAGATATTATGCTCAGTAAATAAGCCAGACATGTAAGGACAAATATTGTATGATTCCACAGTATGAAAAGGCAACCTACAGAATGGGAGAAAATATTTGTAAACTGTATATCTGATAAGGGGTACTTATACAATTAATTCAATAGCAAAAAGAATAACCTGATTAAAAAATGGGCAAAAGACTTGAATAGACATTTTTCCAAAGAAGATATACAAATGGCTAACAAGTATATGAAAAGGTGCTCAACATCACTAATCATCAGAGAAATGCAAATCAAAACCACAGTGAGATATCACCTCACATCTGTTAGAATAGCCAATATAAAAAAGACAAAAGAGGGGCTTCCCTGGTGGCACAGTGGTCGAGAGTCCGCCTGCCGATGCAGGGGACACGGATTCGTGCCCCCGTCCGGGAGGCTCCCACATGCCGCGGAGCAGCTGGGCCCGTGAGCCATGGCCACTGAGCCTGCGCATCCGGAGCCTGTGCTCCGCAACAGGAGCGGCCACGACAGTGAGAGGCCCGCGTACCGCAAAAAAAAAAAAGACAAAATAAATCAAGTGTTGGTGAGAGAATGGAATCCTTGTACACTGTTGGAAATGTAAATTGGTACAGCCGTTATAGATACACCGGGGAGTTTCCTTAAAAAATTAAAAATAGAACTACTATATGATCCAGAAATCCCACTTCTGGATATATATTCAAGGGAAATAAAAACAGGATCTCAAAGAGATATCTGCACCCCCATGTCCATTGCAGCATTATTCACAATAGCCAATTTATGGAAACAACCTAAGTGTTATGATATCTATATATAAAATGGAATATTATTCAGCCATGAAAAAGAAGGAAATCCTGCTGTTTGGGTCAACAAGGATGAACCTGGAAGGCATTATGCTAAGTGAGAAAAGCCAGATAGAGAAAGATAAATACTGGATGGTATCACCCATATGTGAAATCTAAAAAAAAGAAAAGAAAAGCTGAGCTAATAGAAATAGAGAGTAGAATATCTGTTAGCAGGGGCTAGGAGGTGGGGGATAGGGGAAGATGTTGGACAAAGTGTACAAACATTTGATCATAAGATGGGTAAGTTCTGAGGATCTAACATACAGCATGGTAACTATAGTTAATACTATTGCATTGTATACTTGAATTTGCTAAGAGAGTAGATCTTAAGCATTCTTACACACAAAAAAGGTAACTGTGAGGTGATGTGTTAATAACTTGATTGTGGTAATCATTTCACAATGTATGTATATATTAAATCACCAAGTTGTATACTTTAAATATATATAATTTTATTTGTCCATTATACCTCAATAAAGCCGGGAAAAATGGTTAAGATAGTAAATATTATTTTATATGCATACTACCACACTTAAAAATAAATAATAATAATAATAAAAGTAATACTTCTAGTTTTATCTCTAGTAGTGAGTTAATATTAATTTGTTATTACTTAAACTATACATATTAAAAATATGTTGTATGTATGATATACTTCATGATAACAATTTTCAGAAAACTAATAATTTATAAAGATGCCAATTTTCCCTAATTTATAAATTTAACAGGATCCCAACAAATATAACTACATGGTTTCTTTATTTGATTGTTTTTTGAAGTAGACAACCTGATTCCTTAGTTCATATGGGAAAATATACATGTAAAAAGACACAGAAAATCTCTGAAAAAGAAAAGCAACTAGGAGGACATTTTTGCTCAGTGTTTTTAATGTTAAATGGTGTTGGACTTTGTCAAATGGTTTTACGCATCAATTGAGATAATCATGTGGTTTATTCCCCTTTAATTATCTTAATATAAATTATATTAATTTGTTTTTGTGTGTTGAACCACTCTTGCATTTCTGGGATATTTCCTACTTGGTCATAGGTATAATCATTTTAATACACTACTGGATTAGTTTGCTGTTATTTTGCTGAGGATTTTTGGATCTATATTTGTATGGGATGTTGATCTGTTGTTTTTGTTTCTTGTGATATTTTGTCTGGCTTTAGTATTGGGATAATGCTAGCCTCAGAATGAGTTCCAAAATGTTCCTTCCTCTTCTATTTTTGGAAGGATTTGAAAAGGACTGGAGTTAATTCTGCTTTAAATGTTTGGTAGGATTCACTAGTGCAGCCATCTGGTCCTGGACTTTTCTCTGTTGGGAGGTTTTTATTACAAATTCTATCTCTTTATTGTTATAGGACTGTTCAGATATTCCATGCTTCTTGAGTCAGTATCTATAGTTTGTGTGTTTCTAGGAATTTGTCTATCTCATCTAAGTTATCTATTTTGTTGACATACAATTGTTCATAGTATTCCCTTATAATTCTTTTTATTTCTGTAATGGCAATACTAATGCCTCCACTTTCATTTCTGATTTTTTAGTAATTTGAGTATGCTTTCATTTTTCATAGTCAGTCTAGCTAATATTTTGTCAATTTTATTGATTTTTTTTCAAAAAATCAACTTCAATGTCTGTTGATTTTCTCCATTCTCTCTTTCATTTATCTCTACTCTAATCTTTATTATTACCTTCCTTCTGCTATCTTTGGATTTAGTTTTCTATTCTTATTCTAGTTCCTTAAAATCAAGTAATGAATTTGAGACCTTTCTTCTTTTTTAACACAGGCAGTCACAGCTATAAAATTTCCCCTGAGCACTACTTTCACTAAATCTCATAAGTTTTGCTGTGTTTTTTTATTCAGCAAAGTATTTTCTAATTTCTTCTTTAATCCTTGATTGTTTAAGAGTGTGATGTTAATTTCCACATAGTTGTGAATTTCCAATTTTATTTCTGTTATTGATTTCTAGTTTCATACTATTGTGGATAGAGAAGATATTTTGAATGATCTCAATCTTTTTAAATTTATAAGACTTGTTTTGTGGCCTAACATGTCTATCCTGGAGAATGTTCTATGTACACTTGGGGAGAATGTGTATTCTGGTGTTGTTGGGAACAATGTTCTGTATATTCTTTTAGGTCTAGTTGGTTTAAAGTGTTGTTAAAGTCCTCTATATCTTTATAATTTATCAGTTGGTCTAGCCATTATTAAGAGTGAATTATTGACTTCTCCAACTATTTTTGTAGAAGAATCTATTTCTCCTTTTAAGTCTGTCAATTTTTGCTTTGTGTTTTTTGGGGGTGGCTTTGTTATTTGGTGTATATATGTTTATCATTGTTATATTTTCTCAATAAATTGACTATTTTATCAATATATAATGACTCATTTTGTCTCGTAATTTTTTTTCTTAAAGCCTACTTTGTTTCATATTGCCAAACTGAAACTCTACCCATTAAACAATAACTCCCCATTCCGCCTTTCCTCAGCTCCTGGTAACAACTATTTTACTTTCTGTCTCTATGAATTTAATTTTTCTAGGTACATCACATAAGTGAAATCAGACAGTATTTGTCATTTTGTGTCTGAATTATTTCACTTAGCATAATATAGTCAAGGTTTATGCATCATGCAGTGTATATCAGAATTTGATTCCTTTTTAGAAAAGTTTTTATTGAAGTATAGTTGATTTACAATGTTGTGCAAATCTCTACTGTACAGAAAAGTGACTCAGACACATACATACATTCTTTTTTAAAATTTATTTATTTTAGTTATTTTTGGCTGCATTGGGTCTTCGTTGCTGTATGCGGGCTTTCTCTAGTTGCGGTGAGCAGAAGCTACTCTTCATCATGGTGCACAGGCTTCTCATTGCAGTGGCCTCTCGTTGCAGAGAACAGGCTCTAGGCGCATGGGCTTCAGTAGTTGCAGCATGGGGACTCAGTAGTTGTGGCTCACAGGCTTTGTTGCTCCGCGGCATGTGGGATCTTCCCAGACCAGGGCTTGAACCTGTGTCCCCTGCATTGGCAGGTGGATTCTTAACTACTGCTCCACGAGGGAAGCCCCCATACAATTTTTTTTTTTTTTTGCAGTACGCAGGGCTTTCACTGTTGGGGCCTTTCCCGTTGTGGAGCATAGGCTCCAGACGCACGGGCTCAGCGGCCATGGCTCACGGGTCTAGCCACTCTGCGGCATGTGGGATCTTCCCGGACCGGGGCACGAACCTGTGTCCCCTGCATCAGCAGGCGGACTCTCAACCACTGCGCCACCAGGGAAGTCCTATACATTCTTTTTTAAAATATTCTTTTCCATTATGGTTTATCACAGGATAGTGAACACAGTTCCCTGTGTTATACATTAAGATCTTGCTCTTTATCCATTCTAAATGTAATAGTCCGCATCTACCAACCCCAAACTCCCAGTCCATCCCTCTCCCTTCCCCTGCCCCTTGGCAACCACAAATCAGTTTTCTATGTCTATGAGTCTGTTTCTGTTTTGTAGATATGTTCATTTGTGCCATATTTTAGATTCCATATATAAGTGATATCATACAGTATCTGTCTCTTTCTGACTTACTTAGTATGATAATCTCTAGTTGCATCCAAGTTGCTTCAAATGGCATTATTTTGTTCTGTTTTATGGCTGAGTAGTATTCCCTTGTATATGTGTACCACATCTTCTTTATTCATTCATCTGTTGATGGACATTTAGGTTGTTTCCATGTATTGGCTATTTTGAACAGTGCTGCTATGAACATAAGGGTGCATGTATCTTTTGGAATTATAGTTTTGTCTGGGTATATTGTCAGGAGTGGGATTGCTGGACCATATGGTAATTCTATTTTTAGCTTTCTGAGGAACCTCCATACTGTTTTCTATAGTGGCTGTATCAATTTACATTCCCACCAACAGTGCAGGAGGGTTCCCTTTTCTCCACACCCTCTCCAGCATTTGTTATTTGTAGACTTTTTAATGATGGCCATTCTGACAGGTGTGAGGTGGTATGTCATTGTAGTTTTGATTTGCATTTCTCTAATAATTAGTGATATTGAGCACCTTTTCATGTGCTTACTGGCCATCTGTAAGAATTTCATTCCTTTTTAAGGCTATTATTTCATCATATGTACATACCACATTTTTGTTTATCTGTTGATTGGTCAATTGAAATTTGAGCTGTTTCCACCTTTTGTCTATTGTGAATAATGCTATGAACATTGGTATATAAATGTCTGAATCTCTGCTTTCAATCTTTTTGGATTTGTACCTAGAAGTGGAACTGCTGGATCATATGGTCATTCTATATTTGATTTTCTTAGGAACTGCCATACTATTATACTTTCCTGCACCACTTTACATTCCCACCAGCAATACACAAGGATTCCAGTTTCTCCACCTCCTCACCGACACTTTTTCATTTCTGTTTTTATTTATTATTATAAAACAATATCCATCTTAATTGTTATGATGTGGTATCTTATTGTGGTTTTGATTTGCTCTTCTCTAATGATTAGTGATATTGAATATGTTTCCATTTGTTTATTGGCCATTAGTATATCTTCTTTAGAGGAATGTCTAATCAAGTAATTTGCCCTATGCATTTGTCTTTTAAAGGATATAGGGAAAAAAAGACAAGGTTCAAGCCAAAAATACAATGCTGACTCTTAATTTTACTTATATCATACCTTTACCAGTGTTCTTTATCTCTTTGTATGGTCTTAGGTTACTATCTTTTTTTTTTTTTTTTAGACTGTATGACTCCCTTTAGCATTTCTCATAGTGCAGGTGTGCTAGTGACAATTCTCTCAGCTTTTGTTTATCAAGGAATGTCTATTTTCTTTTTCTTTTCTTTTTTTTTTTTTGCGGTATGCGGGCCTCTCACTGTTGTGGCCTCTCCCGTTGCGGAGCACAGGCTCCGGACGCACAGGCTCATCAGCCGTGGCTCACGGGCCCAGCCGCTCCACAGCATGTGGGATCTTCCTGTACCGAGGCACGAACCCGTGTCCCCTGCATCGGCAGGCGGACTGTCAACCACTGCACCACCAGGGAAGCCCTTCTTTTTCATTTTTGAAGGATAGTTTGCTGGATATAGAATCCTTGGTGGGCATTTTTTCCTTCAGCACTTTAAATATGTTCTCTCACTGCCTTCTGGCTTCCATGGTTTCTGATGAAAAATCAGTTGTTAGTCTCATTGAGGATCCCTTGTACATGCTGAGTCACTTCTCTTTTGCTGTTTTCAATATTCTCTTTGTCTTTGTCTTTCAACAGTTTGATTATAGTTTGTCTCAGTGTGAGTCTCTTTGAATTTATCCAATTTGGGTTTCTTTGAGATTCTTGGATGTCATCTAATTTGCAAGTTTACAGCCATTTTTTCTTCAAATATTCTCTCTCCCCTTTTACTTTCTCCATTCCTTCTGGTACTCCTATTATACATATTTTACTATGTTTCATGGTGTTCCACTGGTCTCTTAGACTGCATTTATTTTTTGTTTATTCTTTTTTCTTTCTGCTTTTCAGACTTACAATTTCAGTTGTCCTACCTTCAAGTTTGCTGAGTTTTCTTCCACCTGCTCAAATCTGCTTTTAAATCTTCTAGTGAATTTTTCATTTTAGTTATTGTACATTTTAGCTCCAGATCTCTATTTGGTTTATTTTTATAATTTCAGTCTCTTTATTGATATTTTCTATCTGGTGATACATAATTCCCCTGGGTTTCTCTAGTTTTATCTATGGTTTCCTTTAGCTATTTGAGCATATATAAATTAATTTAGAATCCTTGTCTAGTAAGTCCAATGTATGTACTTCCTCAGTGATAGTGCTGTTAATTTCTTTTTTTCCCCCCTATGAATGTGACCTACTTCATTGTTTCTTTCCATGACTTGTAATTTTTTTGGTGTTGAATACTGGATATTTTGAATATTATAATGTGGTAACTTTGGAAATCAAAATATTTCCCTCCTCAGGATTTGTTTCCTGCTTCCTGTATATTCTTTGTTGAGTGTGCTCTCTGAAGTCTCTGTTCTGTTAGCTTGTGGTCAGCTAGTGATTTGACAGAGATGTCCTTAAACTCTCGGAGTTGAAAGAAAGAAAGTAAAAGGAGAAAAGAAAAAAATCTGTCCTGGTCTTTACAGATTGTTTCTGTGTTAGGACCCTCCTTTAATGCTTAGCCAGTCCATTTACAACTCTGGCTTATTCTTTACTTCCCCCTTTCAGTGAGCCTAAATTTCAGAAGGAAGTAAATGCTCAGGGCTTTCTCAGGTCTTTTCTGAGATGTGACCAGCCCTGGGCATGTGTATGACTTTCCATCTTCCCCATGATATGTGGGTGCTTTTGAAAGCCCCTATTTCCCAAAGTTGTTCTCTCCCCAGCTTTTCCTCCCAGGCTTTTAGCATTCCTATTGTCTGATGTGACTGTACTCTTTTGCCACAGATAACAACAACTTGTTCATTTACCTTTCAGTATTTTCCAGGAATGACCTCCATTTAGCCACTTTTCCAACCTGAGAGTGTTCCGAGTTAGGTGAAATAAAGGCAAATGCCATGCATCAGTCCTTCAGAATACCTCCAACAGGTCAAATGAGACAAACACAATTCCTTAGAAACAAAGTCTGCTCTGTTCCTTCCAGAATCAGGTACCCACAACAGGAACACAGGCTGTCATCATTAAGACAGCCACTGCACCTGGGAGGAGTTTGGGGCAAGGCTAAGTTAAAACTCTATAAAGTTCTCCTATCATGTTAAAGTGGACTTTTTCCTGATTTATCATTCAGTTGGTTACTATAATCCTTTGACTATTTTCCAGAGTTCTGACAAAGTTGATTCAGACAGTTTTGCTCAGTTTTTGTTTTGGGGATTCCAAGAAGTGATAGGCACTTGAAGCCTCCTACTTTTCCATTTTCTCTAACACCTGAAATTCTTAATAATTTTTGAACAATGAACCTCCCATTTTCCTTTTGTGCTGGGCCCTGCAAATTATGTAGCCAGCATTGACCCTAAAACTTACTAACCATTTTTATAATTTTTCTGCCTCTGATACCTGTCACTCTAGAGCATTCCTATAAGTAAGTCCATGCAGGCATCTTTCCCTGGTGTTGGGTTAGTACTCAACTGAGAATCATCACAACTATGACAATGAATGCCCTCAGTAATGGTGTGGATAATATCAACAATATTTGTTCTCATGTCCAAGATAATTTTTTGGAATGTCTAAGGTATTTTCTGAAACTAAGGAGTAACACTCAACTGAATTTGCTGAATCCAACTAGGATCCTGGCCATCCCCTCAAGGAATGAGGATTTTTAATTTAATGCTGTTATATGAGTTTATAGATCAGCTTTCATAGGTCTCTGTCACCAGCAACTTCCCAGGGAACTATTTTATGTAATTAATAATCCTGGACACCTCAAACAAAAGAAAGTCTTACCCTCCTGATTGTTCATCAAACCCCACACCACGCATTTCTCTCTTCTTCTCAAAATATGCAAAGGCTCTAATTCTTTGAGTGTCTCCAGCTTTCTTGTTACCTTAGTCACAACCAGTGAGTACCACCACCATCACCGACAACAAATTATAGCATGAGATGAATTAATTTCTACTCCACTTTGTATCAGTTAAGATACTTTCAGCTGAAAACAGGAGAAGACCAACTCAAATGCCTTACATGATGAGGAAAGTTACTATCTCACATATCAAGGGCTTCAGAGATAGGATGGTTTCAGAACTGGTTAAATGAGTGATTTATGACATTATCAAAGACCCAAATTATTTCCATGTTTCTGCTATGTTATTCTTATTCTGTTGTTTTGTCTTCTAAAACTGACTTTCATCATGACCCATAATGACTGCTACCATCATAGGCACAGCATGTAGGTGGCAATATCCCAAAGTAGAAAAAGGTCTTTTTCCTCAGTCTTTGTAAGGGCAGAGAAATTGTACCCAGAAGGCACTTTCCTAAGCCAATCACTGGCCAAGGAAATGGAGTTACCATGATTAGTTTAGACTAAGGAAGATTTATTCCTCCTCACTACTACACCCATGGCTGAGAAGGGACCCCACTTCTCCTGAAGCTTATGGCCACTGATAAAATGTACAAAATAGGGGTTATATTACCAAAGAAGAAGGTGTGGAGGGAAGGAATGCCTGTTGAGTAACTATTCTAGTGACTTAGCAGCAACCTGAAATAAAATGAAGGGAAATAGTAGGGAAA
>NW_006785962.1:553018-612696 GCF_000442215.2 Lipotes vexillifer
TAGGGAAAGGCCTGAATCTCATTTAAGGGTATTAATATGACCATGATACAAATGAGTTGTACCAAGACTCACAAATTACTGTATACCAGATGAGTCCCCTTAACTATAACTTTACATTTTAGGATACAAATAACATCAGCCCAGTAGTATCCCTCAATATAAAATTTGTAAGTTTTTTGTGTGTGTTATGAGGGAGTATGCTAGGCATTATTGCTATTTATCAAATATTTTCTGCTCTCTGTTTCTCAGGCACAAGGCAAGGTTGAACTTCCCTGCCCCTTGGAGGTAAGACATGGCCACATGACTTGCTTTATCCTATGAAATGTAGGCAAAAGTAACATGCATGTCACATTCAATAGGAAACTTCAAGAGCCAGTGTATAATTTGTCCCTCCCTTTCACATTTCTGTGGTAATCACAGAAGCACATGAAGGGATGAAACTTTCATCATCCTGGTTTACTGAGTGTCTACAATGAACAAAATCCTTTGGTGAGCATTTCCTTTGGTAGAGCATGAGCAAGAAATAAACTTTTGTTATACTAAGATACTAAAATTGGGGCTTAAGTATTTGTTACAATAGAATAATCTAGCCTGGCCTGAGTAGTAACAAGGGGATGGAAGCCAACCCCTTCCACATTGTTGAAACGTTGGCTGGGTCCCAGATATGAAATGAGGTACATTCTCAAACTGGAAAAAAATCCTACTAGAGAAGATGATGTCTCCTTATTTTCCTTTGCTATGCATGATACTCGCTCCTTAGATCTAAAACTGAAAACCCCTGGCTTTCTTCCAGACAATCTACTACTTACTGAACACAAACAATGGTATGTTGATCAACCTTAGGCTATTTGTTTAGTGTATAATATTCCACTCATAGCCTACTTTCCCCAAGTTTTCTATGCATTGTTGTTAAATCAAGAATGCATACGGACTTGAAGACTTGAATATAATGCCCTAAATAAAAACTTTAAAAATACGCTCCCTTAAATGACTAATTCTTCTTGAATGTTCCTGAAAAGGTAAGGATCATGTAATATTATTTGATACTGTTCTAAATTCTATTCATGGATGGAGCAAAACTTACTTCTAGCTCATATCTTACCTTTTAAAATTATTTCACTTATTGTTGATCTTGAGATGTGTGTGTGTGATGATAGTATTATGATTATGTTTTAAAAGGGGAATCCTTGCTTTCTGTACATATGGATGCATACCAAAATATTTACAGATAAAATTATAGAATTTTTTGAATTTGCTTCAAAATAACCCAAAGATTGGAGTGGGGCAGAGGGGATGAGGAGGATGAATAGAGATATAGAAGAAAGAAGGTTGGCCATAACTTGATAATTTCTAAAGCTAGGTAATGGGGTTCATCTTGATATTCTCTCTGTGTTTACATATGTTTGATGAATAATCACTAACATCAAAGTTTTCTAAACTCAGTTCTTTGTCAGCTTTTCCCTACCCCCTCCTCCAAGAGCTTCCTGGCTGGGCATATTAGAAACTGCCTCATGCTGGAGTTGGTTCATGGAGTATACAGAATGCAACTAAATATAGCTCTGATGGTGCAGGTGTCAACAATGCACTAATTGGTTCATGCACTAATTGGTTCATGGAGTATACAGAATGCAACTAAATATAGCTCTGAAGGTGCAGGTGTCAAAATGAACCAAAATACTAATGAGCTTGAAAATGTCCCCAGTGAATGCAGCATGTCCTGTTCAGCCTGTGGAGACTAAGCTGCCCACTAAAGAAATGTCCACACCTGTTCTCCCCTAAATAACCCCTTCTACACCTTAACCTCAAGTTATCTGCAATTATGCCACAAACTCCCAATTCTAGTACGTTTTGGAAGGGGACAGATGCCATTCATAGAATGATTGAAAAATGATAGATAGTATCTGAGGATTTCAGTTAAAGATTATGGACTGAATACTCCAGAAAACTCACAAAAATGACATTGATGGTATATTATGAAGGTATAAATCTTCTAGGACCTAGAGGTAGGGAGACAACAGCAATTTAATTTTGGAGGAAGGAAACAATGAAACTGACTTTGCACACCTGAGAAAGCTGAATCTCAAGCATGAAGAAAACTGAAAAGTAATCCAATTCACCCTGAGAAACCCCCAAAACGGTAAGGAACTGGCAGCACTGAGTACTTCTAAAAGTGGGAATGAAGATGGTGAGAACAGCTGAAGGGTTGATTGCCTAAATTTTATCAGTTAGATCCCTGGACCCCACCGCACTGAGCACAACCAGTCAACTGCCTTTCTTCCTCTTTGGCTAAAAATTGGAGGTTCATTCCCTGGAGAGACTAATACAATTTCTGGACCAGGGAACACTGGCACAGTTGAAGTGAAGAGTACTATACTTAAAACAATATAATTCATTTAAATGAAAGTTTACATACTCAATATTGACAGCCACCTCATCCTACTCTCTGAGATTACTGCCATTTAGACTTACTACAGGGGAAAGATTGGAAGACTCTTTTGTGGGGAATCTGAATACCCCAACAGAAAAGACTAAAAGATACTGATATGGGAGCTTGTCCAAAGAAATGGAGCAATGAGAACACCCTATGGAGTAAATTAATCTTTGAGTCCCACCCACAGGCACAGAGCTTTCAGCTTTCTAGTACTCAAATCTTAAATACAAATAGACAACCTCGAATCACCATGCATTTGAGGAAATACAAATATGAATAATACGAAAGACAGAGACCAAAATCAACGAACAGAGGAAGTACTTTGGAGGAAACAGAGACCATTCATGGAAAGGGAAACAAAGAAATCTAAACATTCCATTTCTCTAACATTTCCTTAGCATATTTATTCCATAGTTCAGTCTTCCTCCTCTGGAACCCACTTGGTCACATTAGCAAAATCCTGAGCCGCCTGCAGATCTGGTGCATGCCAGGGTCTTCCTACCTCTACTAAACTGCTTTGTGTATGTGACTTACGTCTCTAGAAGCAATTTAACTTTCTTTTAAAAATTTGCATCATAATTAAATATTTAAGAAGCAACAGCCATGACATCTATAATTTATTCTCAAATGGTTTGGTAATAATAATAAAGTAATAAGAACTACAACAATAATAATGGGATAAGATATACAGGATTTCCCCGTATTTTTTTCTTTTTTTCTTTTGTTTTTTGCGGTATGCGGGCCTCTCACTGTTGTGGCCTCTCCCGTTTCGGAGCACAGGCTCCGGACGTGCAGGCTCAGCGGCCACGGCTCACGGGCCTAGCCGCTCCGTGGCATGTGGGATCCTCCCAGACCGGGGCACGAACCCGTGTCCCCCTGCATCGGCAGGCGGACTCTCAACCACTGCGCCACCAGGGAAGCCCTCCCTGTACTTTTATTGCAACTTTTCTACAGAAAACTTAAATGTTTTGTATTTACATTACATTAACATTTACATTTACAAGAAAACTTACAAGTTTTACAATATATAGACAAAAGGTAAAATATATTGTGTTAGACAACACATGTGTACACACAGCCCAATGTGGCCCACCTCCTTTTGGGATCTTATTTAGAAACTGTTCAGCAAGCACAGTTCCAAATTTCCACTTGAAGCACTGCCTCTTGAAGGTCACTTCACCCAGTAACTCTAAAGGAAAGAATTCAGCCCTCTCTCATATCCCTCTCCACTTGACAGAATATTTCAAACACCATTACTGTTTATGCTGAGTTTATCTAAATGTCTTTGCATGATTTTTCTAACAATCTGGATGCCAGAAATGGACGTTTCTTGGCTCAGGCCTAAAGCATGTTTAGATTTGGATAGAGTTGAACATGACTTCATAGTTCCATTATCATGGAAAAGCCCCCAAAAGGTAACCAATATGAATACTGGACCCATATGGTCCAACTACTGCAAGGAGTTATATTCAAAGACATATGTTCAGAACAGTTTAAATAATCAAAAAATGTTTTCCTTTTTTTAAAAATTTTTTTACTCTGTTCTTTTATCTTTTGAGCTAAATACTTGACACATTAATTTGTCTTAGGTACATATTGATACATAGATATACATAAATTTTTCCATTTTTATCTTATGTCCCTTTCAGAATATGACATAGAATCCAATTTACACCAGCAATACTTTTTTTTTTTGAAAATATACTTTATATAGAAAGAGTAGATTATAAAACTCTTGGAAAGACATACACCCATGCATTAACAGCCATTATCTCTATGTGGGGGCTTTTGTTTGGTTTTAAGCTTTTCATGTTAAATTTTTACTTACTCGTATTCATATTTTCCAAAATTTTATAATAAAATATTTTTCTTTGTAACAAGAAAACTATCCATTCCACTACCTTCATGCTTTTTAAGGGGCTGCATTTTTCTCATCTGCTTTTAGCAATACTTTTTATATCCTCTCTTATCTTTCAATTTTCTTACACTTCCCACCCTAATATCTTTGGAGCCTCTCATCTGCAAAAATGCCTTCAAATACTCTTTTTCCCCTCTCTTTCTCCCCAATCTTTTGTTTCTTTATTATGTAGATGAGTTTAGCTTCTTCTCTTTACATACTTCCTTTTCTTTGCTCACCTTTGAGATATTGTTTTCCTCAGTTCATTTTCCATTTCTGCATCACAAAAGGTCCAAGAACTCACCAGGTAGGGAATTGGTCTCCTGGTTGGGGCTGCTAAACTGGAAAGACTGCATCTCTTTACTTCCTTGGCGGAGAGAGAATAGATTGAGAACGTTCACACCTTATTAATTTTTTGCCCTTTCACTTAGGCAATAGGAAAAAACACATCCAGGGACCAGTCCCTAGGACAATCCAAATAATTCCTCCAGGCAGTCTCTTTCCCCTTTGGGGCTGCTTATAATAACCAAGCTTGCAGTAAAAATTTCCCCATATCACTCTTTAAAAGATTATTAGATTTTGGGCTTCCCTGGTGGTGCAGTGGTTGAGAGTCCGCCTGCCGATGCAGGGGACACAGGTTTGTGCCCCGGTCCGGGAAGATACCACATGTCGCGGAGCGTCTAGGCCTGTGAGCCATGGCCGCTGAGCCTGCGCGTCCGGAGCTTGTGCTCCGCAACGGGAGAGGCCACAACAGTGAGAGGCCCACGTACCACAAAAAAAAAAAAAAAAAGGATTATTAGGTTTGAAAAGCAGAAAAATATAAAGAAGAAACAAAAGACCTATAATTCACTGTCCAGATAAACTCCCAATGACAGCATTTTTAATAATACAGTGAATGTATACATAAGGCCAGAAAATTCACACAAAATAGAAGAGTATAAAAAGAAATGTTTACCTTCATCATTGTGCTCGCCAGTTTTCCTCCTCAAAGGTAAAGGAACTAATAACAGTTTCTTGTGTATTCTTCCAGAAACATGTTTATGAATATGCTAGCATGTGTGTACTCTATAGTATCATCTCAAAAACTCCAGACAATAATGCAGCCTGAAAGTTATTTTCCTAAATCAAGATGATAGGAGAAAGCTAGTAACAGTGTTTAGCTATATTTGAGCCTTGTGCTTTGGAAGAGCAGAGATGGTTGAGAAATCCCCTCACCTTTTTGTGTTCTGAGAAATGGCTAACTACAAAGGGCACCCCTGCCCTCCTATATTCCCCTCCACTCTTCTTCATAAGTTAGATAAAATTTGATGTTCACCTTTCCTCATGGCTCCCTTGTTTATCTGCCTCTGTAAATTTAGGCCCCCTTCCATTTCTCTGAAACATTCTCCCACAGAAATTAACATTCTCCCTATTGCAATAGCATGAATAAAAGCATCTTCTTAATGTCCAGTGCATTTTGTCTTTCACATTACTGTCAAAGAAAAATTATTCTGACACTTGTTAAGGAATAGTAATGAAGACTTTACTCAAGGGACTACTGCAATGGGGGTTTGCAGCTAGAGGGAGAGATTGGGCTCAACTCTGAATACAGCAAGGACAAGTAGGGATTTATAGCCAAGGAGCAGGGTGGGAGTCAGTGGGCAGAAAATTACTAAGAGGAAACATCAGGGGTGAGGGGGGGATTCTGACTTGACAGGATTCTTGCTGAAGGCAGGCCTGGGTGAGGGATGATACCAAGGGTGAGGGATGAAGAATTTAATCAGATATCAAGGATGATCATATATTGAGTGTGGGGATCCTTGCTAATTCATTTTAGCAGGATTTCTGCTAAAACTGGGCAATGCAAAGATGGACACAGAAGTCCAAAGTTCGAGGCCTAGTTGAGAAGAGTGCTCAGAGGAGACTGACTAAAGTTTGGTCAGAGTGTTTGTCACTAACAATTGACAAATTCTGCTTTCTTTATATAAGCAAAGAATACACACTAACCCCCAACATTAGGTCAAAATCTATGTGTAACATTTTTCTCTTCCCCATTTCTAACTTTAAATTGTAAGAAATCAGGTGCCAAGGAATCCTTTTAGTTCCTGACCAGGACGTCCAAATCCCTAAAGACGTATTCGTAAAATATTTTAACACTATCATTTATCCATAATAGTTTTCCAGAAATGGTTACTGATCAACAACTCCAATATCTCTCAGCAAACAGTAATAAAAATCACCACTAATTTTTACAGGCTTTTTCATGCCATTTACCCTCTTCCTTTTTTTTAAAGTATTATTCCTACAATCCCCAGAGCTAGTCCTTCAGTGTTCCCTATTCCATCATTTTTTCTCACCTTATTGGCAATGTCAATGAAAGGCTACGTAGGGCAATAGAAACACCACAGAGCTTGGAGCCTAATCCAAGTTCCAGTACTGCCCTTGATGCCAACACTAATGAAGAGGGCTAAATTATCCTGAAATGGAAGTTGCCAAGTATATCTCTAATGTCAGGGGAACATCAACAAGGGGTCTAAGTGGTCTCATTACTTTGATCTTGCCTGCAAACAGTCCATTCTTGGCACAATTACCACAGTGACCCAGGTAATGACTAGAGGATGTATTGATAATTTTGCTCCTCTCCTGATAATATAATGCCTTCCCACCTCACTGTGAATAAAAGCCAAAGTTCTTATCACAGCCTGCAAGGCTGTATATAATCTGACTCTCTCACTTGAATTCTTTGCCATCATCTCCCAACACCGGAACTACCTCACTCTCATTACAGGCAAACTAGTCTTCTTGCTGTTCTTCAAACATATCTCAGGGACTTATACTTCTTATTCCTCCTACCTGAATATTTTCCGCCAGATAATAACATGGCATGTTCCCTACATTAAGCCCTTTCTCAAATGTCGCTTCCTCAAGGAGACTGCTCTTTATGGCCCTATAAAAGATAAATGTCCATACTATATATACTGCAACATATTATATATTCCTATTAAGGTTTTTAGCGTTTATGTCCATTTGAATGCAAGATCCATGTGGGCAGAAGATTTTGCCTATTGTTGTTTATTGTTGTACTCCAGTACCTGGAATAGTATCTGGCACATAGCAATCATTCAGCTGAAATATTTTCAGTGAATAAATGGAATGTAAGATTAGCATTACATTATCTCTTTCCAAAATATCCAAGCTTATCATTATCAAAGAGGGAGGAGATATGGGAACATATGTATATGTATAACTGATTCACTCTGTTATAAAGCAGAAACTAACACACCATTGTAAAGCAATTGTATCCCAATAAAGATGTTAAAAATAAATAAATAAATAAAATATTTTTAAAAATAATAAGAAAAAAAAGAAAAAAAAAGAAAAAAAAAAGAAAAAAACTAATATCAATAGAACCAGCAGGATCCTCACATAAGATCCTAAAAAGGGAAAATTGTGCAGTACTTAACAATGAAGGACAGATTCTTTTAATTCTGGGCTCTTTGTGGCAGGAAGTGAATGATGATAAATTCCATTACTGTGAATGCCAGTTTAAGGGTTGATGAGAAAGCTTACTGTAATGCCGCACTGAAAATGCACACTCAGAAGGAGAAAGTCTTGTTTCTTTTGATCTTCACCTTTAAAAAAAACTCTAGCTCTGACCAAAGTTAGCTGATTCTTAGAAGTTCATAAGAGCACAGCTGTCCATTATCATGAAGATGGAAGATTCATGAAACCAAAGACCTTGGAATGCCTTCAAATGTAATATATTTTCTTTGTTCTAAATAAAATGAATTCTTCCCTTTCTCATAAAAAAAAAATCATTAGGAGTTACCTGTGTTTCTTGGAACAAGGGCAAGAGCCCTGTGTTCCCTGGGTCTCAGTTCCCAGCTCTGAGAAAGAAGGGGCTGAACGCCACCACACCTATGCTTCCTCTCTCATCCAAAGTCTGACAGGGGTGGGTATGGCATGGGGGCGAGAAGGAAAGTGTGGCCCCCAAAGGACTGGAGGCCCACTGGGATCATTGTTTTTCATGGGCACAGGCCCCACCCCCCAGGGCCAGTGGCAAAGAGAGACCATATGGACAGAGTCTGTGGGTGGGGGCCCCAGGGACCAGAGGGCCCTTCACTTTCTGTTCCAAGGACACATACAGCTTCTCAATGCGTCAGTACTTATGAAACAGCCTGGAAACCAGAAGTCTCAGAAGCCAAACAACAGGAGTGACCAGGCGGATAAAATAAGGCATTTCCTTATTTTTTCCCTGAAAGTTTCACTTAAACATCCCTGTGTGTCACTGAGCTCAGTAAGTAAAGAATCCACAGGACACTTTCCCATGCTTTTCCCCCCTTCTTTCGTGTGTCACTCCTCCACCCCCACCCCCACATACATAGGAGAAGAGTAGCAGGGATGGAGAAAAGGGGCAGGCTTGCTCCCTGCCCTTTATGTTAGTTGTCAAGGTCAATGGAAGCTAAATCACAAACACAGGTTTGAGGAAGGCAATATCTTGGCCCTCTGCATGAGTGGGGGAAAAAGAAAACGGTTTCTCAGAACAATTGAACTGTTGCCATTTTTGGAGGCCTTGCAACCCACACTTTGCATCACAAGAGCCAGCAAGAGAAAGGGCACCCAGTTCATATTCAGCTTCTGCCACTGAAGACTCAACAGTGAGCTTTGGGGTCCCAAACCACTACTCTGAGAACCCCTGGTGTGATGAAGGGGAGCCTCACCTCTTCTCCAAGCCCCAGAAGTCGCCCAGTTATCAGTGACGTGACAAAAAGTTCCGGAGGGTAATCCGCACCCTTGACCATGTCTGCCTGGCCTGAAGAGGGGAGACCGATGGCTGCCCAAGGATACCTTCCCAACCAGCTAGAACCGACTCCTCCAGAAATGGGCACGGGCAGCCAGGAAAGTGCCTGCAGCACAGGATGGTTCCTGAGCCCCTGAGATGGGCTCCGCTGGGTTCCCACAGCCCCTGGCTTCCTTTAGCCTGGGGGTAGCTCCCTGGGTTGGACTCACCTCTCGAGCACTTGCCTGCCTAGCTAGGCTGCAAGCTCTGAGAGGGCAGGGACCACATCCCACTTGTTCACTGTTCGGTTCCCAGTCACTCGGTCACTAGTTGTTGAATAAAAGAAGTAGCTAGGATATTCAGTGGCTCGTGGTGGGTGACCAAGTTAAGAGTCCCAGCTCAGGCACTTGGTAGTCGGACGTGCTTGTGACCTTTCTCCCTGTGGCGTGCATGCATGTGTGCCTGTGTGCCTGTGTGTGTGTGCACGTGTGTGCGTGTGTCCTGTATTTGCCCAGGAGAACCCAGGAGCTCCCTGAGGGTGGGTTTCATAAACTGGTTTTAGTTCATGCCACAACTCTGCTCCTTAGGGGACTGGCTCTCCACTTCACCATCACCAGCCCTGCCCAGGCAAGATCCCTCCTGAGGAGGTCTCCAGCTCTTTCCTACCCCAAGCTCCTCCCTGTCCCAGCTCTGTGTAACCCTGGACAAGTCCCTGTTTCCTTGTCTGGAAAGTGAGGATGTTGGGCTACGTGGAGGGCAAGGAGCCAATCGGTGCCACAGTTGGTCATCTGCATGATGTCTGAACACTGCTGCCTCCTGAATGCCTCGGGGATTGGGAGCAGGGACTTGAGGGCTCTAGAGCCCACTCTGCCACCATTGTGACTTGAGTTGTGGTGATGAAAATGGCTGTCACCCACCCAGGTACTTCTGGGTCAGCCAAGAAGCTTAGACAGACCCAGGCCTCGGCCAGAGGAAATGAGGCTCAGAGACAGTGGGACACAGGCAGGAAGACCCTCCTGACTGTACAGGTAAATAAAACCAGCAATCATTTACCAAGGAATGTTGTGGGTCTCCCTTTCCTGGAGATCACAGAAACGTGGAAGCTAACGGGCCCCTGGAGATCGACTGGCGCAGCCCCCTCATTGTATAGATGAGGAAACCGAGACCCACAGGGAGGAAGTAGCCCACCCAGGGTCACAGAGCAGCGTAATGAAAGAGCAGAGACCCAGACCTGCCACCAGGGCTCTCGGGCCAGAGCTGATTCCATTACTCCAAGCTGAGAGGCCTCCTTCAACCACAGGGCAGCCCAGGAGATTCTCTGGAGTGTCTTCGCTGCACGGATCAAGACTCCCTGAGGCTCTCAGAGGGTAAATGACCTATGGGAGGGAGGGCTGAGGCCAGAGGCCAGAGGCCCCTGTCCTCAGGATGCCCAAGCCCAGGCTGCTCCCTGGGCAATCCCTTGCCTTCTCTGGGGGCAAGAGAGACCCCCATCACTCTGGAGTGTCTGATGGCTGTTCCTGCCTGGGGTCTGGGATCTCTCCTCAAAGCCTTGCCCGTACATTGAGCCCACTCACCCTCCAGAAGGCCCCTCACTCGGGCAGTCAGTCAGTTAGTCAGCTGCCCTTTGGGGAGTACCTTCCAAGTGACTCTGGGTGAGGCTCAGCTGGGGCAGATCACAGATATCCAGAAATAAGTTCCCCGCACTTGGGGTGCTTCTGGGTGAGGGAGAGACTGAGGTACATGCACCCAAGGGCAGACACTTGGGAATAGAGAGAAATGGGCCAGGGCGGTCAGAGGAGGTGGGAACGCGTGGGTCTTTGACAGATGCTGGGCAGGACCTGGACTAGGAGGCGGGGACAGGGTGGAGGCCTTCCCTGCCTCCTTCCTAAAGCCTTCCCCCCCCCCCCCCCCCCAATCCGTGTATCTTTCCAAAAAGTCATTTACACTCCTGGCAAGTGCCTTTCTCCCCGACTTCATCTATTAAGATGGTATATAAGACCCAAATTCCAACCACTCCTTTGAGTTATCATCACTGAGTTCTT
This sequence comes from Lipotes vexillifer, assembly GCF_000442215.2. NCBI lineage: Eukaryota > Metazoa > Chordata > Mammalia > Artiodactyla > Lipotidae > Lipotes > Lipotes vexillifer. The sequence goes on from NW_006785962.1 coordinate 564,148, forward strand.
CTGTGTGTATGGAAGTTGCACATGTAAATACACTCTTGTTTCTTTCTCCTGTTAGTCTGTCTTTTATCAGTTTCATTCGCAGGCCCTAGGTACTGAACCTAAGAGAGTAGGAGAAAAGTTTTTTCTCCCCCAAAGTATTCAGAAAGAGGAACCTCTAGATTACCGTGTGGCCTTTATTTAGACCTTGACTCAAATAAACCGTGAAATCAGAACAGAAAACGAAAAACAATCAGCACTTCGTGATATTGATGAGGCATTTGAAGTTTGAACACTGCCTGGATATTTGATGAGATTATGGAATTATTGATAATTACTTTAGGTGCTCTAATGACACTGTAGTTCTGTTAGAAAGAGAGTTCGCATGTTTCAAAGCTAGATACTGAAATGCAGTTACAATGATGTGATATCTGGCCAGGGGTTGATAATTGTTGATGCTGGGTGATGTCCACAGGAGCCTCATTATGCTATTCTCCTTGTATATAGGCTTGAAATTTTCCACAACAAAACGTTTTTAATATGAAATAGAAAAGGGTGGATCAAGGAGATGTTTACCCAAATGTGGCTTAGCTGTCTGCCTTTGGAAGACTTTTCATTACAGAGAACAACAATCGCAAATTTAAGAAAAGCCTGGTATCTGTTTTGTGAGCAACAGCGACATATGACTAGAGACAGTGATTTCGCCCCCTCATTTCAGCCCCCTCATTAGGCAGCATCTGTGCTGCTCCTCTCAGCCTGTGGCAGCCCAGTTTGGTTGCCAGGCAATGGAAGCCAGAAGCCAGAAGCCCTTTACTTGGGAGGGAGAAAGGGGGAAAGGGAGGGAGAGAAGCAAGGAGTGGGGAAGGCAGAAAGAAGCTGCCCAGAGGAAGGCTTGTCCCTGCCTAGCGGCCTGGCCCAAGGGGGATCGATGGGGTGGTGGGGTCCCTTGTTGGACGCTGGTTTCCTACAGCCCCCACTTTCCATGGTTTATTCCTGGGGGCAGCCTCATTGTCAGAGCTTGAGGCCCCACCGAAGGAGTGGGGTGGGGGTGCACACATGTACACCTCCTGCGAAGACCAGTGAGGTCTGCGGTTAAGTAAGATACCAACTAGCACCCACTCAGAGTCAGAATTTCGGGCAGGCCTCCCCTGGGGGATGCTCCTGAGCTCTCATTGAGTTAAAAACAGTTCTGGGAAAGCAGCTCGTCAAATGGAAATTCTCCACTGGTGATCACCCTTTGCTGGGGCCATCCCAGAAGGCAGGAGGGCAGGAGGCTTCCCCCTTGGGGTGGAGAATTCTGTCCTCGCTGTCTTTTGGGGAGGGAAGGCAGAAGCCTCTGGTGCTGCGCAGTGGCCTGGCAGTCTCATGGATGCTGACTGTGTTGGGGAGCCCTCTGTTCTGGCATTGGTTCAGACCCAGCTCTCGTTGGAAGGCTGTGTGGGCCTGAGCCCATGTCTGACTCGCAATTTCCTGAGCTCTAGAAGCCCAGGGAGTATGGTACCTTGCCTCCCTTCAGGCTCAGATGGGTTGGGGTTACAGTGCACACCCCACCCCCCCCGACCCTGGGCGGGAATTGCTCTCATCCAGGGTAAAAGGAGCCTGGCCCACGCTGAGGCAGGAGGTAGATGGGCCCCAGGCTGAGCAGCTGGAGTTGGTCCCCTGTGGACAGATACTCCAAGATGAAGAGGAGGAGGAGCTGAGCCCTGCCCAGGTAAGAGACAGAGACCACATATTTCTCATTCTCGAGGTCAAGGAGACCTTCCCGACTATACATGTGCAGAAAGGCTCCTTGGAGGTCAAAAAGGGATTGATGTCAACCTACCCATAGGCCTCTTCACTAGAATCCATCTTGGCTAAGAGATGCATGTGCACACATGGGAGGACCCAGAGATAAACCAAATACGGACTCAGAACCAGGCAAAGCAAGCTGATTGGCCAAATTAAACCCGGAAGAAATGCCCCATATAAGTGATTCAAACTACCACGAGGGCGTGACTCTCTCTGAGCCCACCCGTGTGTGCCTATTCACACGTACTCTTTTACCTCCTAATAGACACTTGTTTCACTACTTTCTGTCTCTCTGTGGAAATTCATTTCTACACAGCTGATGGGCCAGGGCCTTGTTACTGGCCACTGGTCCCTGGTGGTGTAGTGGCAAGGATTCAGCGCTCTCACTGCTGCGGCCTGACTTCAGTCTCTGGCTGGGAACCGAAACCCTGCTTCAAGCCTCTGCAGGCCGAGGCCACCCGAGATCAACTCTACTTCCACCCACCAGGCCAGACTGGAAGAACCAACATAGCCAGCGACCTCTGAGAGACAGAGTGAGGGCCCTTCCTAGAGCCACCCTGCTATGATCATGAACTACCTCCTGCTGGCCTGGGAGGTGGGATTCAGAGAAGCTCTAGGCAGGCAGGATAGGGGGTGAGGTCAGGCAGCTGCCCCAGAGATCAGCCTTTCAAGACCCAGCATCTGAGAGAGGAAGGCTGGCTGTACTCAATGAGAAAAAAACATCAGCGAGGCAGTAGTCAGGAGCTGAGCAGGAGCAGGGCCCAGACAGCCCCCTTTCTCTGCAGCATCTTTGTGGCTCCTGGTTGTTAGGAGCAGGCTCTTCCGTTGCTAAGCAACTGGAGCCTGGTGGATTAAAACCAATTTCCTGAGCTCACTGAAAGGGGGAGGGAGAGAAGGTACAATGCAGATGCCCTGGGGAAGCTCATCCCTGCCTCCAACCTTTGTCGGTGCATGCGGGTGGAGGTGAAGGGAAGGTGAGGTGCAGCTGGGAGCTGATCTCTAGGGAGAAGGTTGGGGGTAGGGTGGCTGGGGGAGGGCTATGCACCAGGTATCCATTATAAAGACCAAAAGACCAGAGCGAAACTGGCAATTAAGATGCCAATTAGAGCACTAATGAATGCTAATGCTGCTCCTTTTTGAAACCCCAGAAAAGGCCTGCAGTCCCTGGGGTGTTTCTGAGCCACCTGACCAGGCCAGAAAGCATTGGGCAAGGTTTGTCCTCCAAAGATGGGAAGATCAGAGCATTTTAGGGTCCACGGGCCCCCAACAGTCCTGGGGTCCTACCTCTTGTTGAATGACAGAGGCCCCTCGACACGCTGCCCTCCACTTAGATAATAACCTCCAGATGACAGGGAGCTCACTTCCTCCTGCAACAGCCCTTTCTGTATCTTTCCCATAGAGAGTGCTTTGCCCCACATGGCCCAAGTCTGTCTTCCTGTGGCTCTTTCCCGCAGGAGCCAAGGGAGTCATCCCAATCTGCCCTGCTGTAGGGACATGTAGCCTCTTTCTTCTGTGAGGCCCACCTCCTACCTCTTGCCACTACTCAAGGGACAGAATGGGTGGGGCCTCACCACGACTTGGTGCCCTCTGATCCCCCACCCCCAGCCTGGTCTTTAGCCTCCTTAAGGAAGAAGCCGCTAAGATGGACAAATTTACAAAGAGGTCCTGGATCCAATTCCTGCCCCAGAGTCCAGGCTTCTCCCACTACCCTGCTCAGATGAGATCTTGGGTCAGAAAGAAGAGTCTATGTCTGTGTTGGGGACTGTGGTGGGGTGTTTACAAACTTCACAGAGAGGGTTCCGGTTCTAGAATGGGGATGGGATAAGCCTTGTGGACCCATTTTCTAGTGAAAAAACCATAATTGGTATAATCTCTTAAACTTATTAAGAATTTGTTCTAATATCATATAGCAAATGGAGCAGCATTTATTCAAAATATACTCTAATAAATCTTGGTAGGAGCAACAAGAGTCCATGGCATTTGAGCCATGACTTGCTCCCATCTCTGCCCTCTCTTGCTCAGTGTAATATAAGCTCTATTGTAGGTGAGTGTGGCCAATAATAGGGGGCTCTGTCTTCCTCCAGGTCCCAGTATTGGGCTACACTTTGATTCCTGGAAGGATAGGATACAGGCATCTCTCATCCTTCCTTCAGCTCTGTGTTGCAAAAGCTTTGTTCCAGACAGGCAGGGCCAAGAGGACTGATAAGCCTTTCTACCACCCAGCTCCTATTGGTATGGTGAGAGCTCTACTCCAGACATGGCACCTAGAATATTGTCTCTGATAATCTCTGCCCTAATTCACTCATAGGGTAGAGGTTACATGTTAGGAAAGACAAGTCAAAAAAAGCAGTAGCTACCATCTCGCCTAGCACCCTGCTCATAGAGTTGGGGTGTCACTCTGGGAGATGTGGGATGCTCTCCCCACCTCCAGTTCAAGTACAGTGAAGCAGAAGTTTCCATCCAGAGGAAAGACAGACTTTTAAGATGTGAGAGCCCCTTTAGCTCTCCCTAATGGGACTAACTTTATGTGGAAAAGAGAGCGGAGGAGTTCTTGCCAAAGGGTATTGTCAGAAACAATGAAGTTCTTGACGTTGAGCAATTAAGAGGGGACTTGGAGCTTCAGAATTTTAGTAGCAACAGCAAAATGTTAGACCAGTTAGAAGTTTAACAGCGAGAACCAGGGAAAGAACTAAGAAGAACTATTCTAGGGTCTGAGCAAGCCTCAAGGACTGATAACACCCTGCCCCTGCAATGGAGCAGAAACTTTAATTGGATCAGAATGTGGAATAATTTATGCCCACAGGCATGATTAAAAAAAATAGTGGAGTTAAGAAGAAATTAGTAGAGGCTAATAGCTGGGTGTGATACCACTAGAGAGAGATCAGTTAGAAGCTAAATGGGAATCTCAATGAAAGAAACAGAGATTCCGTTTGAAAGCACAGTAATCACTGGTAGTAGTGATGCTGTATACATATCCATGGCTGCGACTTTTGAGGAGGTCGTATACTGCAGGAAATAGACCTCACAAACCTAGTCCAGAAAAGCCAGTAACAGTAGCTCGAGTTTTACGGTATATTTTTCAACAAAAAAAATTATGAAACATGCAAGAAACAGGAAAGTGTAACCCATAAACAGGAAAAAAATCAGGCACTAGAAGCTGTCTTGAGGGGGCTAAATGGTGGACTTAGAAGACAAAGCAGCTATTATAAATATTTGCAAAGAACTGAATGAAATCATGTTTAAAGAATTAAAAGAATGCATGATGACAATTTCCAATCACAAAGAGAATATCAATAAAGAGACAGAAAATTTTTAAAAGAACCAAATGGAAATTCTGGAGTTGAAAAGTACTGTAAGTGAAATGAAAAATTCAACAAGGAGCTCAACAGTAGATTTAAGGCGGCAGAAGAATAAAATCAGCAGACTTGAAGGTAGACCAATACATATTATGCAAATTGAAAAACATTGAGAACATAGAATTAAGAAAAATGAACAGAGCCTCAGAGAAACGTAGGGCACCAATAAGCCCACCGATATACATGCAGTGAGATTCCAGAAAGAAAGAATACTCAAAAATAATGAAAACTGCTCAAATTTGAAGAAAACATTAATCTACACATATAAGAAGCTCTACAAATAACAAGAGGATAATAAACACAAGGAGAGACATCCCAGAGACCCCATAATCAAAATGTTGAAAGCCAAAAACAAAGGGAAATCTTGAAAGTAGCAAGAGAAAAATGACTCATCATGGACAAGAGAAACTCCATAAGATTAATGGCTGACTTCTACCAAATAGAATAGAGGTCAGAAGGCAGTGGGATGACGTATTCAAAGAGATGAAAGGAAAAAGCTCTCAATCAAAAATATTTGCTATGGGATGTCCAAAATAGGCAAATCCATAGAGACAGAAAGTAGACTATTGGTCACCAGGGGCTGGGGAATGGGGAGGTTGAGAAGAGATAGCTACTAGGAAGAATCTTCTTGGGGTGCTGAAAACGTTCAGAAATTAGAGAGTGGTATTGGCTGGAAAAAATTGGAAATATACTAAAAACACCAAATTGTACACTTTAAAAGGGCAAATGTTATGGGATGTGAATTTTATCTCAACAAAAAATTTTAAAAAGTAAAGAGCTCAAATCACGAACCTAACTTTCCAGCTAAAGAAACTAGAAAAGGAAGAGCCAACTAAACCCATAGCATGCAGAAGAAAGGCAAAAATTAAGACTAGAACAGAAATAAATAAAATAGAGAATAAAAAGTGGAGAAAATCAATAAAACCACAAGTTGGTTCTTTGCAAATATCTACAAAATTGGCAAACCTTTAACCAGATGGGCCAAGACAATAAAAGAGAGAAGACTCAAATTAGTAAAATTAAGTACAAAGAGGGGATATCACTGCAACCTTACAGAAATAAAGGAGCATAAGTGAATACTGTGAACAGTTGTATGATATAGACAAATTCATACAAAACCTCTACTCATAGGGTAGAGGTTACATGTTAGGAAAGACAAGTCAAAAAAAGCAGATAACAGATGATATAGACAAATTCATACATTAGATAACAGATGATACAGACAAATTCATACAAAACCACAAACTACCAAAACTGATGCAAGAAGAAACAGAAAACCTGAAAAGAGATATAACAAAAGATTGAATAAGTAATTGAAATACTTCTCCCATCCTCAAAAATAAAAAACCTAAGCCAAATACTTTTACTAGTGAATGGTACCAAACATTAGAGAATTAATACCAAACTTCACAAACTCTCCACAAATAGCGGGGAACATTTCTCAACTCATGAGGCCAGTACTACCCTGATACCAAAGCTAGCCAAAGACATCACAAGAGAAGAAAACTACAGACCAATATCTCTTATGAATATTGATGTAAAAACCCTCAACAAAATACTAGCAAATTGATTACAGTAATATATAAAAAAAGATTATACATCATGACCAAGTGAGGTTTATCTCAGGAATGCAAGATTGACTTAAAATCTGAAAATCAACCAATGTAATACACTGTATCAATAGAATGAAAGAAAAAAAACACATGATTATCTCAAGAGATGCAGAAAAGGCATTTGAAAAATCACAACATTCCTTCAAGATAAAACGTTCAACAAATGAGGAATAGAAGGGAACTTCCTTGACCTGATAAAGGAGATTTATGAAAAACCCAAGGGCAATATCATACATGTTGGTGAAAGACTGATTACTTTCCCTCTAAGATCAGAAACAAGACAAGGATGTCTGCTGTCATCATGTCTGCTCAACACTGAACTCAAGGTTTCAGCTAGGCCAATTAGGCTAGAAAAATAAATAAAAGGCATCCAGATCGAAAAGGAAAAGTTAAAACTATCTCTGTTTGCAGATAACATGATCTTGTATATAGAAAATCCTGAGGAATCTACCGAAAAAAAGAAAAAACTTCAAATAACCTAGCTCAGCAAGGTTGCAGGATACAAGATCAATATACAAAGATCAGTAGTACTTCTGTAAAATAACAAACAATTTGAAAATGAAATTAAGAAAAAATTCCATTAACAAGAGCATCAAAACATAAATTACTTAGAAATAAATTTAACAAAAGAAGTATAAAACTTACACTCTGAAAACTATAAAATATTGTTGAAAGAAGTTAAAGAAAACCTAAATACATGAAAATACATCCCATCTTCATAGGTAAAAAGATGTAATATTGTTAAGATGGCAATCTCTCCAAGTTGATCTACGGGTTCCATATCAAAATCCCAGCTGCATTGTTTTTTGCAAAGATTGACAAGTTGACCCTAAAATTTGTATGGAAATACAAGAGACCCAGATAGCCAAAAAAAACTTGAAAAAGAAAAAGTTGAAGACCCACACTTTCTGATTTAAAATTTGCTACCAATCTATAATAATCAAGGCGGTGTAAGGATAGATACATCTATTAATGGAATAAAATGGAACGTCCACAAAAATTACATTTATTGTGAATTTACTGCTTGCAAGAGTGCCAAAATAATTCAGTGTAGAAAAAGTAGACTGTTCAATGAAAGGTGATGAGTCAATTAGACATTCACGTGCAAAAGAATGAAGACCCCTACATCACACCATATACAAAAATTACCTCAAAATGAAGCATAGTCCTAAATGTAAGAACTAAAACTATAAAACTCTCAAAAGAAAGCACAGAAGTAAATCTTCACGACCTTAGATTAGGCAATGGCTTCTTAGATATAACAACAAAAGCACAAGCAACAAAAGAAAACTGTAGATAAACTGGACTCCATGAAAATTAAGAACAGTTTTGGGGTTATATACCCAAAATAATTGAAAACAGGGACTTAAACAGATATTTGTACACTCATGTTCATAGCAGCACTGTTCACAGCAGCCAAAATGTGGAAACACCCAAATGTCCATCAATGGATGAATGGATAAACAAAATGTTGTATATACAAACAATGGAATATTATTCAACATTAAAAAGAAAAGAAATTCGGACACATGCTACAACATGGATGAACCTTGAAGACATTATGCTAAGTGAAACAAACCAGTTACAAAAGGACAAATATTGTATGATTTCACTTATAATGAAGTACATAGAGTAATCAAATGCATAGACACAGAAAGTAGAATGTTGGTTGCCAAGGGGTCAGAGGAGGAGAAAATGGGGAGTTATTATTTAAAGGGCATAGAGTTTCAGTTTGGGAAGATAAAAAATGTTCTGGATATGGGTGGTGGTGGTGCTTGTACAACAACGTGAATGTACTTAATACCACTGAAGCATATGCTTAAAAATGGTAAATTTTGTTATGTATATTTTAGCACAATAAAATATTAAAAACTTTTGTGCTCCAAAGGACACCAGCAAGAAAGTGAAAAGACACCAACACAATAGGATAAAATATTTGCATATCATTTATCTGAAAAGTGCTTGTAAGGCCAACTGGCTCGAGGCAGGGGAACGCAATCAGACTCACAGGTTGCATCAGACAGCAACTTTCCGGACCACCCAGTTCCAGAAACTGACCTGGAGACTTTCCGGACCACCCAGTTCCAGGAACTGACCTGGGGACTTTCCACCCGGCCCAGCCTTCCCGCCTTTCGAGGGGCGGGACTAACGGTCCCAAGACTGATGCAACCGGCACCGGATATTGCCACGATACCCGAAGAGACCACCAAATAAGGAATAACCTGCGCCCTCCCGGATTCACCACACCCCTTTCCCTTCTTCCCCTATAAGTTCTGCCCAAACCCTCGCCCGGGCGCGACTTCTCTGGCCCCTTTCTCTGGGACCAGTGAACCTCGCCCGGGAGTGTTCCCACATAAAGCTTGTTTAAGCTCTCCTCCGTTTTTGGTGCCATTCCTTACAGTATCGGGTTGCCCTGGTAACCTGCAAGAAAAAATAATTTTAAAAAGCATATAAATGGCAAAATGAGAATGGTTGGTGCCATTCCTTACAGTATCTGGTTGCCCTGGTAACCTGCAAGAAAAAATAATTTTAAAAAGCATATAAATGGCAAAATGAGAATGGAAACTAGAATGGCTTCCAAACCTCCCTATTTTTTAATCTCTGCATGAGGAAAATCTATCCTACTCTTCTGGAGCTCGAAAGCTCAAATGCTTCTTTAGAGGTTATCCAGGACTCCTGGGAACACCATTAATGGTAAGAGTCCATGTACCCTTTTGCCAGCTATTACTATTTTAAGAGCTCTTTTCCAGTGCTCCAGGAAGATCTGTAACTTTTTTCTGAGGTGCTCCATGGAGTGTTTTCAACCTACAGCCCTATGCATGGGATGTATACTGGCTGCTGCATGAACTATTGCTATTGGCTGGCTTGGTCGACTAAAGGAACAAGCATGATGAGGCTCTATTAGGTTCCTAGGGATGCTATAACAAAGTGCCACAAATTGGGTGACTTAAAACAACAGAAATTTATTCTTTCACAGTTCTGGAGGCTAGAAGTCTGAAATAAAGGTGTTGGCAGGGTCATCTCTCTGAGACTGAATAGAATCCTTCTTTGCCTCTTCCTAGCTTCTGCTGGTGACTGCCAATCCTTGGTACTCTTGGCTTGCAGCTGCATCATTTTAATTTCTGCCTCTGTCCTCACATGGCATTCTCCCTGTGTGTCTCTGTCATCACACAGTGTTTTCATCTTCTTCAAAGGACACCAGTTACATTGGATAAGAGCCCGCCCTTTGCTTGTTGACATTTGCAAAGACCCTAGTCCCTAATAAGTTCACATTTACAGGTTACCTGGGATTAGGACTTCAACATATCTTTTTGGAGGACACAATATAACTCATAACAGGGACCAAATAATAACTCCAATTATCAGGGAATACCATGCCTCAGGAAGTCTACAGTTTGCCTCCTCCAACAACTCAGGTTGCTTTTCATACTTTGGAAACTCAGCACAAGGGATTGATGTTGGCATTCCTCGAAGCCTTTCTGCAGAAGGTGAGCTGGAAGAAACTACAATGCCGCACTCAAGAAGCTGGATAAATCCTCTCTGATTTTCACCAATAGTTTACTGGGCATTATCTAACAAGGATGGATCCAGGGGCAGATTAGTAAAAGCCCTTTGTCCTCTCTACTTTTGTGGCAGCCTTTTTGCCTAGAAATCAAGCACAAGTAAGAGAAAAAGTAGGTGGATGGCAAGGACAGTTTCTCAGATATTGGCAGCAATAGCAACTCAGTTTTGGGAAAAAATGGAGAAAGATAAAGAAGACAAAAAGAAATTTAAGACCTCAGTGTTAGCTTTTCAGTTAAAATTATTTACAAAGGAAAGAGACCCTTATCTGAAGTCATCAGCTCATAAGAGGGAGTCCCCTAATGTAAAGTCAATATGTCACTCTTATAAGAAGATGGGGCCCTGGAGAAATGGATGCCAGAAGAGATTGAGGAATATGCAAGGGATGGAAACCAGCTCTGAAGCTTTACAATTGCGTCAAAGAGACTACCCCCCAGGAAATCACACAGGAAATAACTGGCAAGTGGTGCAAACTAATGAGCAAAATTGGCATAATGGGGGAAACTTGGAGCTGAGAATAGGAAATACTTATATGTCTGTTTCCTTTCCCTGCCTTAATCTTTCCCTGGCTGTTCTTATGGATACTGGAGGCACATGTTCTGTATTTTCTAATGATATTTCTCATTTTTCCTTTACCTATAAAAATATTCAAGTTGTGGGTACCTCTGCACAACATTTTACCTGTTCTTCTCCTCTAAGGTTCCTGTGCAAATAAGTCATCTGTTAGAGGAATATGCTTTTCTTTTGTCTCTTGTTGTGCCTCTTAATCTGATGGGACGGGACCTGATCTGTAAACTAAGGGCTATCATATTCTATACTCTAGATGGAGATTTTGGTAAATATGTCCTTCTGAAACAAAAGAAGGACAGGATAGAGTGACAGTCTCACCTAAAAAAGTGCTGGAAAAGCACTCTGAATTATAGGAAACAGATTGATCTTTAGGAATTAGGATTTAGGAGTCCTATGAACAAATGACACCTTTAATAAAAAGGATTAATACTAATGTTATAGCTTACAACAAATGAAAACCATGGCCATGGTCACAATATCCTCTCTCTTTAGCTCCAATACAAGAACTAGAACCTGCAATTACATAACTAGAAAGATGGGACATAATAAAAAAAAGGGGGGCATTTACCATGTACCTATAAAGAGGAAGGAAAATTTGACATGAAAGTTCAACTTATAAATTTGTACAAGAAGTTAATCATTTCTCTGACATCTTTTTTCCTGTTGTGGAGCACAGGCTCCGGATGTGCAGGCTCAGCGGCCATGGCTCATGGGCCTAGCCGCTCCGCGACCTGTGGGATCTTCCCAGACTGGGGCACGAACCCGTGTCCCCTGCATCGGCAGGCAGACTCTGACTCTCAACCACTGTGCCACCAGGGAAGCCCTCTCTGACATCTTTTATATCCATCCCTGCTATCTTTTTTTAAAAATAAATTTATTTATTTAATTATTTATTTGGTTGTGTTGGGTCTTTGTTGTGCGCACAGGCGGTGCACAGGCTTCTCATTGGGGTGGCTTCTCTTGTTGCAGAGCACGGGCTCTAGGCGCGTGGGCTTCAGTAGTGTGGCACGCAGGCTCAGTAGTTGTGGCTCACAGGCTTAGTTGCTCCATGGCATGTGGGATCTTCCCAGACCAGGGACTGAACCTGTGTCCCCTGCATTGGCAATCAGATTCTTAATCACTGAGCCACCAGGGAAGTCCCCCTGCTACTATCTTAACCTCTATACCTGCATCTGCTAAATATTTTTCTGTAGGGGACTTATTTTTAGCTTTCTTTTCTCATCTTTAGCTGAGGAATCATGGTTCTTCTTTGTGTTTACCTATGGAGGCTTTCAATATTTGTGGCAATGAATCTCTCAGAGATTTGCCTATTATATATTCTCTAGATATTTATAAAAGAACCTGAAGAAGTTCTTTCGTGGCCCATGCTAGTTCAATATGTGAATGATTTATTGATAATTGCTAAGACTTTAAATGCCTATAAAGAAAATGCTTTGGCTTTCTTAATATTTTTAGCTGCTGAAGAACATAAAACCTTCCTAGATAAATTGTGGTATCGTCAAATTGAAGTCAAATATTTGGGACATTTCATATTGGTCAATAGACAGAAGGTAGTTCCATTCCAAAGTCAGCCTACTTATAAATGAAGTAAACTACCATGAAAAAAAAACCACTCCACCAATTTGGGGGGTTGGTTGGGTATTGCACGCAATGTATCTCTCCGTTTTCTGAAAATACTAACCATCTCTTTGAGATGTCACATGATGCATCACCAGAACCTTTACAGTAGTCCAAAGAAGCTAGAGAAGCCTTTTAAACACTTAGAGTAGCCCGATGGTATTAGGAGTTCCTAACTTTGACAAAATATTGCACCTTTTTTGTAATGATAATAAGGGAGCACTTAAGAAAGTGGTGTACTTTCTTAAAAGTTAGGCTCTGATTATAGGCTTATTGCTTTTATGTGTTGTTGGATTCTTTTGTTCTACAGATGCCAGGATGTTTATATGCCTTAGCAGCAGTTGGTATTCTAGTTGAAATGTCTCAGGCTTTGACTCTGGAACATTTAACTTACTTATATGCACCTCATGCTGTTACTGCTATTTTATAAATTCATAAGATACAACATTGTCACTGTGCCACTGGACTAGGTATGAACAAGTCTTATTGTCTAATCCTAATGTTATTCTAGGAAGGTGTAACCTTTTGAACCCAGCTACTCTGTTGCCAAATCCTGACCAAATAGCAGACAATGATTCCCTCACAGTTATAGCAGAAGATATTCAAAGTTTGCCTGACTTATCTGATATTCCTATTCCTAATCTTGATTTAATATTGTTCACTGATAGAATTTGAGTGAGAGACACCCAGGGAAATAGAAAAGCATCATATACAGTAGTCAGTCCTCATGAGGTTTTAGAGGCTTATCCTCTCCCAAATATAAAGTCAGCCCAAGAAGTAGAATTCCTAGCTCTCTCTCTCTTTCTTTCTTTCTTTTTTTTTTTTTTTTTACCAGAACATCAGGTAAGTTTATTTCAGATGTAACAGCAATGTTAAAATCAACAAGGTTAAATCTTAACTGCACCAAGTAAACTCAGCTATTTAAGTATTTTTAAAGTTATTCCCTCCAAAAAACTGAGGGAGTTTTTCTTTTCCACCCCATATACCATGGTTTCCCAATAGTTCTATTTTTGGAGGACTTTCAGTTGATGAGTAAACTGCTTTGGGGATATTTCTGAACTTCTTTCTCCAAATGAAAACTAATCTGGACCAATTATATATTGCATAGATTTCTCTGCATATTATTTTCTTTAGAACCTAATGCCATTACCATACAATATAATTTTTACCTATTTGCCCCACAGAAAAACTATCTGCCCTGAAAAATATAATGGATATATCCTGTGATCTTCCAGTTAATAGAATTGTTTTACCTCAATGATAATTTTTATCAAAATAACCAACTGAACATGGGACATTATTTCAGTCTTTACCGACTCATAGGCACACGAACTAGTGCCCAGCTTCTACCTCTTCTACATCCTCCTCTTCCATAAGTGGATGGAATTATTTCATGTAAGTTTGATGTAGGACAATTCACCCTTTACAAACACAATTTAGGTTAAAGTCAGTGACTAGTGTGGAAAAAGAAACACTAAAATGATAGGGAGCCTGCACAGTTCAAAATTTAATATTTTTTCCTCCACAAATGATATGTACTTAATTGTCATGAGGCAGCTATTTGGTTTTCATTAAATACATTTAGGGATACATTCATAGGACTGATTAGATAGTCCAGATGAAATGGTTATAGAAATAGAGGCAGTGTCATTTCACAAAACTCATTTATATATCAAAATCTATTTTGATATCTGAAGTTTACAAAAAGGCTGAATTTTCAAACTAATTATACCTTCCGTAACTCAGGCACTCTTCTCTTGGCAAGAGCAAGCTGAAGTTTATCCATGAAGGTAAAGGTGCTTAATGCTAAACTTTTCTTCTAAGCTTAGATTTGGACTGCTTAAGAAACTGATACCCAAGAAACCAGCATGGTCTTTCTACATTTTTACTATCTTGAGATTATAACCCTATAAACTCATTTATCAACTATCTTCCTTTTCTATATTATTCTTCGCACTCAGCTAAGACTGTTGAAGTCTACTGTACCTTGTATTTTTTTTTTAAAGGGTTTCAAATGCTTGGCTTTTTATGTATTTATTTATGTATTTATTTATTTATGTATTTATTTATTTATTTATTTATTTTTGGCTCTGTTGGGTCTTCATTTCTGTGTGTTTCTCTAGTTGTGGCAAGCGGGGGCCACTCTTCATCGCGGTGCGCGGGCCTCCCACTATCACGGCCTCTCTTGTTGTGGAGCACAGGCTCCAGATGCGCAGGCTCAGTAGTTGTGGCTCACGGGCCTAGTTGCTCCATGGCATGCGGGATCCCCCCAGACCAGGGTTCGAACCCGTGTCCCCTGCATTAGCAGGCAGATTCTCAACCGCTGCACCACCAGGGAAGCCCTGTACCTTGTATTTTTACATTCTCAAATAAGAACTTAAGATTATAAAATGTGAATGAACATTGTGTAAAATAATTTTGTCATTCAACATATATGAAGAGATGAAACTTTTATGCCAGAATTTACATAAGAGGATAAATATTATGAATCAATATTCCTTTTAAAGTCAAATGACAGAAAATGCAAGCCCAGTGCCTTGTATGTTTGTTTGTTTTTTAAACATCTTTATTGGGGTATAATTGCTTTACAATGGTGTGTTAGTTTCTGCTTTATAACAAAGTGAATCAGTTATACATATACATATGTTCCCATATCTCTTCCCTCTTGTGTCTCCCTCCCTCCCACCCTCCCTATCTCACAAGGTTTAGAAAATTGGAAACCAAGGAGAGCTATGAAGAATATCATAGGAATATGGGAATTACACTATAGGAGTATTTTTGTATCTCACTTATTATATGCTTGGATGGCTTTTTCATGACACCAGCAAACCTTATTCAAACAAAAGGAGTATACTGAAAACCTTGGAATTGTACCACATTTGGAATAAGGGTCAAATAATTCAAGAAATAATACAAAGGTGTGTTGCTTGTCAGAAAAATTATTTACAGGAAACACTTAAGGTAAGGCAAAGAAGTCTACTGAGGACATTGTTACCTGGGATCTGGTGGCAAATAGACTTTATAGAGTGTCCTAATCCATTTGGGCTGCTATAAGAGAATGCTGCACAGACTGGGTGGCTTATAAACAACATAAACTTATTTCTCATGGGTCTGGAGTCTGGAAAGTCCAAGATTAAGGTGCTAGCAGATTCAATGTCAGGTGATGGTCCACTTCTTTTTTCATAAACGGCTTTCTTCTTGCTGTGTCCTCACGTGGCATAAGGGGTGAAAGAGCTCTATGGGATCTCTTTTATAAGGACACTAATTTCATTCATGATGTCTCCACCCTCATGCCCTAATTATCTCCCAAAGACCCTCTTCCAAATACCATCACATTGGTGATTAGGTTTCAACATAGGAATTTGGGAAGAACACATTCCGTTGATAGCATAGAGCTTTCACCTTCAGAAGGCAGAAGAGCTTGATCAGTAATGTTGTATATGATGTCTGGATTGCCAGAAGTGTTCCTAGCAGCTAAAGCAGATGCTCAGTGTTTCAAGGACTTACTGAATTATAACATCCCAACCTTTGGAATTTCTGAATATCTGGAGTCTGATAGGGAAAGTCATTTCATTTCTATGGTTATGTAGGAGCTCTGTAAACACTAAACCAATAATTTGCTATACTCTTTATCATACTCAGTCTTCTGGACGAGAAGAACAAATGAACTACAAAGAATTCTTTGACTAAATAATATCAAGCCATCAGCTTACAATGGCCCAGAGCTTCACCTTTGGTTTTATTAAAAATAAGGTCAACTTCCTCTGGCAGGCATGATATTTCTCCCTTTGAGTTATTGTTTGGAAGATTTATGAACTTAGAGTTTAAGTATAATCCCTTAACTGATATAATGGAAAAAACTCATGATCAAATATAAAACTTAGAGGGTTTTCTGTTTTTCTGGCCACATTACACTAGTGTGTGTGGCCAGATGCTGGAAAAATTCCCCTGAAGAGGTATGCCATTGATATCAACCAGGAAATAAAGTCTATATCAGAAAAAGGATTGTCACAACTGTTATGTAAATAAGCTAAAGATGGCCCCTATATTTACTTATTCACAACAGGCTTAGACTGTAAGCTCAAAAGCCTACCAGTACCAAACTCAAATTTTACACATCCAATTTTTATTTCATTTTATTTAGAGTGTTGGGACTTTTTTAATTTAATTTTTATTTTATGCTGGAATATAGTTGTTTTATAAGGTTGTGTTATGTTCAGATGTACAGAAAATTGGTTCAGTTATATGTATACATATATCCATTCTTTATCAAATTCTTTTCCCATATAGGTTATTACGGAATTTTGAGTAAAGTTCCCTGTGCTATGCAGTAGATTCTTGTTGGTTATCTATTTTATATATAGTAGTGTGTCTATGTTAATCCCAAACTCCTAATTTATTCTCCCGCTCACCTTTTCCCTTTGGTAACCATAAGTTTATTTTCTAAGTCTGTGAGTCTGTTTCTGTTTTGTAAATAAGTTCATTTGTATCATTTTGAAGATTCCACATATAAGTGTTATCATATGATATCTATCTCTGTCTGATGTACTTCTTTCTAGGTCCATCCATGCTACTGCAAATGGCATTAGTTCATTCTTTTTAATGGCTGAGTAACCTTCCATTGTATATGTGTCCCCTATGGTTTTTTTTAAAGATATATTTTTTTAATCTTTATTGGAGTATAATTGCTTTATAATGTTGTGTTAGTTCCTGCTGTACAGCAAAGTGAATCAGCTATATGTATACATATATCCCCATATCCCCTCCCTCTTGAGCTTTCCTCCCACCCTCCCTATCCCACCCCTCTAGGTCGTCATAAAGCATCGAGCTGCCCAGTTTTATTTTAGTTTTTTGGCCACAACTTGTGGCATGAGGGGATCTTAGTTCCCTGACCAGTGATGGAACCCATGCCCCCTGCATGGGAAACATGGAGTATTAACCACTGGACCACCAGGGAAGTCCCTATACCATATCTTCTTTATCCATTCTTCTGTAGATGGACATTTAGGTTGCTTCCAATGTCTTGGCTATTGTAAATAGTGCTGCAATGAACATTGGGGTGCATGTATATTTTTGAAGTATGGTTTTCTCCATATATATGCCCAGGAATGAGATTGCTGGATCATATGGTAGCTCTATTTTTAGTTTTTTAAGGAACCCCTATACTGTTTTCCATAGTGGCTGCACCAATTTACATTCCTGCCAACAGTGTAGGAGGGTTCCCTTTTCTCCACACCCTCTCCAGCATTTATTGTTTCTAGACTTTTTGATGATGGACATTCTGACTGGTGTGAGGTGATAACCTCATTGTAGTTTTGATTTGCATTTCTCTAATAATTAGCGAACTTGAGCATCTATTCATGTGCCTTTTGGCCGTCTGTATGCCTTTAAAAACTTTTTTTTTGAGATATCTCATCCATTTTATTTGAATAAATATAAAATCTGATGTTACACTGTATTGCTAAGAATGTTAAACAATGACTCTAAAATTAATTTTAAAAAATTTATACAATGTTTAAAGGTTGCACTCCATTTAGTTATTATAATATATTGGCTATATTCCCTGTATTGTACAATACATCCTTGTAGCCTATCTTACACCCAGTAGTTTGTACCTCCCACTCCCCCACCCCTATATTGTGTATGTCTTCTTTGGAGAAATGTCTGTTTAGGTCTTCTGCCCATTTTTTGATTGGGTTGTTTGTTTTTCATACTGAGCCACATGAGCTGTTTGTATATATTGGAGATCAATCCCTTGTCTGTTGCTTCACTTGCAAATAATTTCTCCCATCCTGTGGGTTGTCTTTTGGTTTTGTATATGGTTGCCTTTGCTGTGCAAAAGTTTTTAAGTTTAATTAGGTCCATTTTGTTTATTTTTGTTTTTACTTTCATTACTCTAGGAGGTGGATCCAAAAAGATATTGCTGTGATTTATGTCAGAAAATGTTCTGCCTATGTTTTCCTCTAAGAGTTTTATAGGATGTGGTCTTACATTTAGGTTTAATCCATTTTGAGTTTATTTTTGTGTATGGTGTTATAGAATGTTCTAATTTCATTCTTTTACATGTAGCTGTCCAGTTTTCCCAGCACCACTTATTGAAAAGACTGTATTTTCTCCATTGTATATTCTGGCCTCCTTTGTCACAGATTAGGTGACCATAGGTGCATGGGTTTATCTTTGGACTTTCTATCCTGTTCCATTGATCTATATTTCTGTTTTTGTATCAGCACCATACCAGTTTGATGACTGTAGCTTTGTAGTATAGTCTGAAGTCAGGGAGCCTGATTGCTCCAGCTCTATTCTTCTTTCTCAGGATTGCTTCAGCTATCTGGGATCTTTTATGTGTACAAACAAATTTAAAAATTTTTTGTTCTAGTTCTGTGAAAAATGCCATTGGTAATTTGATGGCGATTGCATTGAATCTGTAGATTGCCTTGGGTAGTATAGGCATTTTGAGAATATTGATTCTTCCAATCCAAGAATATGGTATATCTTTCCATCTGTTTGTTTCATCTTTGATTTGTTTCATCAGTATCTTATATTTTTCTGAATACAGGTCTTTTGCCTCCTTAGGTAGATTTATTCCTATGTATTTTATTCTTTATGATGCCATGGTAAATGGGATTGTTTCCTTAATTTACCTTTCTGATATTTCACTGTTAGTGTATAGGAATGCAAGAGATTTCTTTGTATTAATTTGTATCCTACAACTTTACCAGATTCATTGATGAGCTCTGGTAGTTTTCTGGTAGCATCTTTAGGATTTTCTATGTATAGTATCATGTCAACTGCAAACAGTGACAGTTTTACTTCTTCTCCAATTAGGATTCCTTTTATTTCTTTTTCTTCTCTGACTGCTGTTGCTAGGACTTCCAAAGCTATGTTGAATAAAAGTGGTGAGAGTGGACATCCTTGTCTTGTTCCTGATCTTAGAGGAAATGCTTTCAGCTTTTCACCATTGAGTGTGATGTTAGTTGTGGGTTTGTCATATATGGCCTTTATTTTGTTGAGGTATGTTCCCTCTACGCCCACTTTCTAGAGAGTTTTTATTGTAAATGGGTGTTGAATTTTGTCAAAAGCTTATTCTGCATCTATTGAGATGATCATATGATTTTTATTCTTAAATTTGTTAATGTGGTGTATCACACTGATTGATTTGCAGATATTGAAAAATCCTTGCATACCTGAGATAAATCCCACTCGATCATGGTGTATGATCCTCTTAATATATTGTTGGATTTAGTTTACTAGTATTTTGTTAAGGATTTTTGCATTTATGATCATCAGGTTTTCTTTTTTTGTAGTATCTTTGTCTGGTTTTGGTATCAGGGTTAATTATGGTGGCCTCATAGAATGAGTTTGGGAGTGTCCCTTCCTCTGCATTTTTTGGGAATACTTTCAGAAGAATAGGTGTTAACTCTTCTCTAAATGTATGATAGAAATTGCCTGTGAAGTAATCTGGTCCTGGACTTTAGTTTGTTTGGAGTTTTTAAATCACAGTTTCAATTTCAGTACTTGTGATTGGTCTGTTTATAATTTCTATTTCTTCCTCTTCAGTCTTGGAGGATGCTACCTTTCTAAGAATTTGTCCATTTCTGTTAGGTTGTCCATTTTCTTGGCATATAGTTGCTTGTAGTAGTCTCTTATGATCCTTTGTATTTCTGTGGTTTCAGTTGTAGCTTCTCCTTTTTCATTTTATTTTATTATATTTTATCTTATTTATTTTATTTTAGTTTTATTTTTTTATGCCATGCTGCATGGCTTGGGGCAGCTTAGTTCCCTGACCAGGGATCCAACCCGGGCCCTCAGCAGTAAGAGCACAGAATTCTAACCACTGGACCACCAGGGATTCTCTATTTCTAATTTTATTGAGTTGAGCCCTCTTCCTTTTTCTTGATGAGTCTGGCTAAAGGTTTATCAATTTTGTTTATCTTTTCAAAGAACCAGCTTTTAGTTTCATTGATCTTTTGTATTGTTTTCTTCATCTCTATTTCATTTATTTCTGCTCTGATCTTTGAAATTTCTTTCTAAAAACTTTGGGTTTTATTCATTCTTTTTTCTTTAGTTGCTTTAAGTGTAAGGTTGGGTTATTTATTTGAGATTTTTCTTGTTTCCTGAAGTAAGATTGTATTACTATAAACTTCCCTCTTAGAACTGCTTTTGCTGGGTTCCATAGGTTTTGGATCATACTTTTTCATTTTCATTTGTCTCTAGGTATTTTTTTGACTTCCTTGTTGATTTCTTCAGTGACCCATTGTTTGTTTAGTAGCATATTGTTTAGCCTCCACATGTTTGTGTTTTTTAAAGTTTTTTTCTTTTAGTTGATTTCTTTTTTTAAAATAAATTTATTTATTTATTCATTTATTTAATTTTTGGCTGCATTGGGTCTTTGCTGCTGCACGCAGGCTTTCTCTAGTTGCAGTGAGCGGGGGCTACTCTTTGTTGCACGGTGCAGGCTTCTCATTGTGGTGGCTTTTCTTGTTGCAGAGCACAGGCTCTAGGCACACGGGCTTCAGTAGTTGTGGCTCGTGGGCTCTAGAGAGCAGGCTCAGTAGTTGTGGCGCACGGGCTTAGTTGCTCCACGGCATGTGGAATCTTCCTGGACCAGGGCTCAAACCCATGTCCGCTGCATTGGCAAGTGGATTCTTAACCACTGCGCCACCAGGGAAGCCCCTTTTAGATGATTTCTAATCTCATAGAGTTGGGGTTGGAAAAGATGCTTGATATGATTTCCAATTTTCTTAAATTAACCAAGGCTTGCTTTGTGGCCCAGCATGTGGTCAATCCTGGAGAATGTTCCATGTGCACTTGAGAAGAATATGTATTCTGCTGCTTTTGGATGGAATGCTCTATAAATATCAATTAAGTCCATCTGGTCTAATGTGTGATTTAAGACCTGTGTTTCCTTATTGATTTTCTGTCTGGATGACCTGTCCATTTGGGTAAGTGGGGTGTTAAAGTATCCCATTATTATTGTGTTCCTGTCAATTTCTCCTTTTGTGATTGTTAACATTTGCCTTATATATTGAGGTGCTCCTATGTTGGGTGCATATATATATTTACAATTCTTATACTTCTTCTTGGATTGATCCTTTGATCATTATGTAGTGTCCTTTCCTGTAGCAGTCTTCATTTTAAAGTCTATTTTGTCTGATATGAGTATTGCTACTCCAGCTTTCTTTTGATTTCCTTTTGCATGGAATACCTTTTTCCATCCCCTCACTTTCAGTCTGTATGTGTTCGTAGATCTGAAATGGGTCTCTTGTAGACAGCATATATACAGGTCTTGTTTTTGTACCCATTCAGCCAGTCTATGTCTTTTGGTTGGAGCATTTAATCCATTTACATTTAAGGTAATTATTGATATGCACGTTCCTATTGGCATTTTGTTAATTGTTTCAGATTTGTTTTTATAGGTCTGTTTCTTCCCTTCCTCTTTTGTTCTCTCCTCTTGTGATTTGATGAATATCTTTTGTGTTGTGTTTGGATTGTTCTTCCTTTTTTTGTGTGTATCTTTTGTAGAGTTTTGGTTTGTGGTTACCATGAGCTTTTGATATAGCAGTGTGTGTGTATATATATATATATATATATATATATATATATATATATATATATCCATATATACAAGATTTTTTAAAGTTTCTGGTCTCTTAATTTCACTTGCATTTCCCATACCCTACTTTTGTACTCTCTTCTCAGAATTGCTGGTTTTGACATCATATCTGTGTGTGGATGATTCCCTATCTTTACTGTACATTTGCTTTTACCAGTGAGCTTTCCCATTCGTAACTTCTTGTTTCTATTTGTGGCCTTTTCTTTTTGCCTATAGTAGTTCCTTTAGCATTTGTTCTAAAGCTGGTTTGGTGATGCTAAATTCTCTTAGATTTTGCTTGTCTGTAAAGCTTTTGATTTCTCCGTTGAATCTGAGTGAGAGCCTTGCTGGGTAGAATATTCTTGGTTGTAGGTTTTTCCCTTTTATCCCTTTAAATATATCATGCCACTCCCTTCTTTCCTGCAGAATTTCTGCTGAAAAATCAGCTGATAACCTTATGGGGATTCCCTTGCATGTTATTTGTTGCTTTTCCTTTGTTGCTTCTATTTTATTTTATTTTTTATTTTTAATTTTTTTTGGCTGCACTATGTGGCTTGCGGGATCTTAGTTACCTGACCAGGGATTGAACCCGGGCCCTGGCACTGATAGCACCAAGTCCTAACCACTGGACCACCAGGGAATTCCCCCCTGTTGCTTTTAATATTTTCTCTTTGTCTTTAATTTTTGTCAATTTTACCAATATGTGTCTTGGCATGTTCCTCCTTGGGTTGTCCTGTATGGGACTCTCAGTGCTTCCTGGACTTGAGTGTTTCCTTTCCCATGTTAGGGAAGTTTTTGCTATTATCTCTTCAAATATTTTCTCAGGCCCTCTCTCTCTCTCTTATCCTTCTGGGACCCCTATAATGCAAATGTTGGTGCATTTAATGTTGTCCCAGAGGTCTCTGAGACTGTCCTCATTTCTTTTCATTCTTTTATCTTTATTCTGTTCTGCAGCAGTGATTTCCACCAATTTGTCTTCCTGCTCTCTTATTCATTCTTCTGCTTCATTTTTACTGCTATTGATTCCTTCTACTGTATTTTTCATTTCAGTTATTGCATTGTTCATCTCTGTTTGTTCTTTTTTCTTCTAGGTCTTTGTTAAATATTTCTTGTATCTTCTCAGTCTGTCCCTCTGTTCTTTTTCCGAGATCTTGTATCATCTTTACTATCATTACTCTGAATTCTTTTTCAGGTAGGTTACCTATCTGCACTTCACTTAGTAGTTCTTCTGCAGTTTTGTCTTGTTCCTTTGTCTGGAACATATTTCTCTGCCATCTCTTTTTTTTCTAACTTTCTGTGTTTGTGGTCTTTGTTCCACAGGCTGCAGGTTTGTGGTCCCTGTTGCTTCTGATGTTTGTCCCCTGGTAGGTGAGGTTGAGGCTTGTGCAGGCTTCCTGGTGGGAAGGACTGGGGTCTGCCCATTAGTGGGTGGAGCTCGGTCTTGTCCCTCTGGTGGGCAGGGCTGTATCAAGGAGTGTGTTTAGAAGTGGCTGTGGCCTCAGGATGACTTTAGGCAGCCTGTCTGCTGATGGGTGTGGCTGTGTTCCCACCCTGTTGGTTGTTTGGCCTGAGGCGTCCCAGCACTGGAGCCTGCGGGCTGCTGGGTGGGGCCAAGACTGGTGCCAATGTGGTGACCTCTGGGAGAGCTCACTCCAGTGAATATTCCCTGCCACCAGTGTCCTTGTCCCCACAGTAAGCCAGAGCTGACCCCCACCTCCCCAGGAGACCCTCTAAGACCCACAGGTAGGTCTGGCCCAAACTCCTATGGAGTCACTGCTTTGCCCTGGGTCCCAGTGCATGTGAAACCTTGTGTGCACCCTCCAAGAGTGCAGTCTC
Organism: Lipotes vexillifer; assembly: GCF_000442215.2. Classification (NCBI taxonomy): domain Eukaryota; kingdom Metazoa; phylum Chordata; class Mammalia; order Artiodactyla; family Lipotidae; genus Lipotes; species Lipotes vexillifer. Next base: position 588,057 of record NW_006785962.1, read on the forward strand.
TCTTTTCCCCCAGTCTTGTGGAGCTCCTGCATTAAGGTTCCACTGGCCTTCAAAGCCAAATGCTCTGGGGGCTCCTCCTTCTGATGCCAGGAGGTAAGGCTGGGGAGCCTTACCTGGGGCTCAGAACTCTCACTCCTGCGGGAGAACCTCTGCGATGTAATTATTTTCCAGTTTGTGGGTGGCCCACTTAGCAGATATGAGATTTGATTGTATCACACATGCTCCCCTCCTACCATCTCATTGTGACATCTTTGTCTTTGAATGTAGAATATCTTTTTTGGTAGATTCCAGTCTTTTTCGTTGATGGTTGTTCAGCAGTTAGTTGTGATTTTTGTGTTTTTGTGAGGAGGTGAGCTCAATTCCTTCTACTCCACCATCTTGACTCCACCACTTCCAATTTTAAAAAATATAGAGCAACTAAGCAGATTTTTAGCCATTAGGAGACTTCCTACTTCATATACCTCACAAAACTGCATCGAACATCTGTTAGATGTAGACAAAAACTAACCCTATAGCTATAAAAGAACTCAAGCTGATGCTACCTATTGAGGTTTTCTGACCCAGAGACTCCCCATCTTACTGCTGAGTGACTTTGCCTAGGTACATAACCCCTTCTTTGATTCTGCTCTCCCCTGAGTGTTCCCTTGCCTTCTTCCCTTTCTGGCCTGATATGGCTCTCTCTGGAAGGTCACATGCTGTGAAGGACTTCTCTCATACAACCTGTTCAATTGCCACCCAAATTAAGCTTGTTATGTGCTACCATCACCTCATGGTCTTATCTCAAAATCCTTGAGCTCACTATATGTGGTGATAAGGACAGGATGCCCATGATGATCAAGGAATTGACATGGGCCCTAGCCTATCAGTAAGACAGTCAATTATCAAATAGTTCCTTGAAAGCCTTAAGTAATTGGGACTCAAAATTGGAATAACTTTAAGTCTTTTTGGCATGGCATTGCTCTTTGTTGTACTTCACTCTATATTTTTTTTGTGATTTTCCCTTTTATCTCATTAGCTTGGCCAAGCAGTAGCACCAGGAGTTGAGTGAACGCATAACATTAAAACTGACTTTTGTGGTCAGAGGTGTCAATCAGCCAGAGGATATCAGCCCACACACCTGGGTCCCTCACTAGGCAGGTGCTAGAAGTTGTAAGACCTGTGGGCCTGAATAGGAAAAGGGGAGAAGTTCGTGCTTCTAGACTAAGGGTGAGCTGCCTGTGTCCCCTTAACAGGCTATCATAAGAGCTCTCCTTAGCCAGGCTGGTGATTTGGGGTACTCTGAATTGAGAGGATGTCCTTGTCACAGGGACTGTTATGGCAAGCAAAGGAGCTGATAAGGCAGACATTAGGCCAAGGCTGTTCTATTAAGCACAGTTAGGGGAGAGCTTTTGCAAATGACTAGCATGCCTCTGCTGTTGTGACACTCAATTATGCTGTTGCAGGTGTTGTCATTCTAGTCCTTCCCCAGAGGGATATGGAGATCCCAACTCTTGGAGTGAGCTGGCTAAAGCATTTCTTAAAATGACTAAAGACAAGGAAATATATAATCCTGCCCCTTCCAGGACTCTGAAAAAGGTCATTGTCGTGCTGAACAGGTGTTCTAAACCACAAGTCTCATGCTAAGCCTTGCTCTAGGCAGCTTCTCACCAGCATACCACCTGAAAAGGAGGTAGAAGCCCAAACTTTCTAGAGAGACTAGATGGAGGGGAAGACCCTGGGGAGGAGGACTAGTGCTCTCTAGAAGAAAAGGCAGCATGATGTCACCATAATAGTGACTGGGATAATTTGCCCTCTGCTTTACTGGTGACAACTCACAAAGTAATAAAAACAAGAAAGACAAAATGGGAGGGCCAAAAACCAGAAACTGGTTTTCACTTGGTGTAGGAGATACATCCTCTCTCTCACCCTGAGGCCTAGTCTCTTCTTAATGACCTAGCTCAGGAACCAGATGAAAAAGTGCTGCCTGGGTACATGGGATGTTTCTGGTAAGGAGCAATTTCCACCTAATGGGAGCTAAACTAAACAACTGTCTGCTGTAGTATGAGATGAAAAAAATGGTATCCTTGTTAAAGGATCCTGCACAATTAGTGTGGAAGGTTTTAATGGTCCCAGGGGAAACTTTGAACCCTGGTTCAAATTTATACTTTGTTGATGTGAATTTTTATGGCTTGGAAGGCTTTGCACTCTATGTTAGGCCTATAGTGGCCTAGGCCAGCTATCAGTGGAAAATGTTAGCCAAGGTTAACCCTCTCCTCCACCAGCTGGGGAGGTTGGAGTGGCCCTATCAGGCAATAAATGGTGTGTCACATGATGACATGGCAAGTCCAGAGGAGGCTGAATTGAGTCCTAAATCCACCCAGTTGTTTCTCAGGAAGACTCTTGACAAATATAAGTCTTCTTTAGTGACAATGACTAATGCTAAAGCATTAAAGAGGACATAGGTGCCCTGGATTGATTGATTCATTGATTATTTGTTTATTTAAAAGACCAGGTTTTATTATTTATTTATTTTTGGCTGTGTCAGGTCTTAGTTGCGGCACACAGGATATTTTGTGGCTTTTCGTTGTGGTGCACGGGCTTCTCTCTAGCTGTGGCGTGTGGGCTCCAGAGCATGTGGGCTCTGTAGGTGTGGCAAGTGGGCTCTCTTGTTGTGGTGCATGGGCTCAGTAGTTGAGGTGTGCAGGCTTAGTTGTCTCGAAGCATGTGGGATCTTAGTTCCCCTACCAGGGATCGAACAGGCGTCCCCTGCATTGCAAGATGGATTCTTAACCCCGGACCACCAGGGAAGTGCCTCCCTGGATTTAATAGAAACTCAAGAAAGACTAACTCAGAATCAAGTGTTGCCTGTTACAAACAATATCCCATTGGGTCCAAATCAAAATTACTGTCAACAGTGAGATCACCTTCCTCCTAGGCCAAACAGACCATCTACAGCTAGGCCTTTGTTTGAGCATGAGCTTTGAGATAAATAAAAGAGGTTATACTGCAACCCAAGGGACAGGAGGGTCCCAAATTGAATAACCTCTGGTAAATAGGTGCAACAATTACAATACTTACTAGAGTTAGATTACAACCGATCACTGGCTTCCCCGTTGGGGGTAGCTTTACCTCCATACTTGCTCCTAATCTCTGCCAGTGACAGGGACCTGCTACACAAGGATCTAGTGGTCACGGAAGTGCCCCCTTCTGGCAGAAAATTACCCTTTTACCACATTAACTGTGGTTTCAGTGCCAAAATATAATCAATACTGGCTGGGCTGGCTCTGTTGGAAATGAGTACCCATATCTCCCTAACCCCAGGAAGCAGTCATGTTTTAAAGGGATCTCCTCTCCCCAGGAGGTGACCAGCTTGGGAAGAATATTAATTAAAAGGGAAGTTACCTGATTAACTATTAAAATTGGTTCTGTTATTGCTAAAAGATGCTTCTCTCCTAGTTATTCCCCATCCCACCGCCCCTATCTTTATTTCCCCACTATGGGAATGGACTTTTTTAGTCATCAGTTAACCTCATGGAACAAGCCTAAGGCTTTTACACTGTTGTTGGGCACCACCCAGTAAGAACCAGTTAACCTTCTTCTACTGGTATGGGTGGTGAAGTTGCCACAGTACCAGCTAAGGTGAGGCACGGAAAGATTACGGCTTCTCATAGCTGACTTAGTTAAAGAAGGGACACTGATTCTTACTACGTTTGAATTCTTTAGTGTCGCCTGTGCTTAAAGCCACAACTAATGAGTAGAGGATAACTATAGACTATAGAGAGTTAACAAAGATATTCCCTTTATTAGAGCACCTCTACTAGATATTGTCATCTTAATGGATGACATTTAAAACAATATGGGTAATAGCCCGGAGATGGAAACAACCTAAGTGCCCGTCGTCGGATGAATGGATAAAGAAGATGTGGCACATATATACAATGGAATATTACTCAGCCATAAAAAGAAACGAAATTGAGCTATTTGTAATGAGGTGGATAGATCTAGAGTCTGTCATACAGAGTGAAGTAAGTCAGAAAGAGAAGGACAAATACCGTATGCTAACACATATATATGGAATTTAAGTAAAAAAAATGTTATGAAGAACCTAGGGGTAAAACAGGAATAAAGACAGAGACCTACTGGAGAACAGACTTGAGGATATGGGGAGGGGGAAGGGTGAGGTGTGTTAGGGCAAGAGAGAGACATGGACATATATATACTAACAAACGTAAGGTAGATAGCCAGTGGGAAGCAGCTGCATGGCACAGGGAAACCGGCTCGGTTCTTTGTGGCTGTCTGGAGGGGTGGGATAGGGAGGGTGGGAGGGAGGGAGACAAAGAGGGAAGAGATATGGGAACATATGTATATGTATAACTGACTCACTCTGTTATAAAGCAGAAACTAACACACCATTGTAAAGCAATTATACCCCAATAAAGATGTTAAAAAAAAAAAACAATATGGGTAAAATGGTTTACAGTTATAGACTTAGCTAACATGTTCTATTCTATAAACATTTCACAGGAGTCAACCATAACTTACCTTCACCTTTGTAGGTGAACTGTACACTTTTTTTCCAGTTGCCTATGGGGTATTTAAATAGTCCTGCACCATCTTCGTAGGCACGACCTAAATGCCTGACCCACTTGCACTAGAAACCCAACATTGGCATTATATCAATGACACCCTTCTCATCGGACCTAAGACTCTGTCTCATAGGTCATTAAAACTGTGAGCAAGGGACTTCCCTGGTGGCGCAGTGGTTGAGAGTCCGCCTGCCGATGCAGGGGATGTGGGTTCGTGTCCCGGTCCGGGAGGATCCCACATGCCGCGGAGCGGCTGGGCCCGTGAGCCATGGCCGCTGGGCCTGCGCGTCCGGAGCCTGTGCTCCGCAACGGGAGAGGCCACACAAAAAAAAAAAAAAAAAAAAAAAAAAAAAACTGTGAGCAAGCATCTCACTGAGAGGGAATGGACAGTTGCCCCACATAAGATACAAGGCCCCTCTCTGATAAATTTGAGGGCTATATTTGGAACTTAGAAGAGGAGCTATTCCCAATTTGATAAAAGATAAGAACCTAGCACTCAAACCTCCCACATTGGTAAAGGAGGCCCAAGATTCGGAAAGAATATTTGGATTTTGGTGCCAACACGTTCCTCCCCTCCAATGTTGGTCTTTGTTTATCAAGAAACCTACAAATCTTTCACTTTTCAGTGAAGACCTGAGCAAAAACAGGCACTAAGGAAGCTAATAAACTAAAGGAGGCTATTACTTTGCCAGTCCCACTAGTCCCTCGAGGACACAACTTAAAATTAGAAGTTTGAGCCAATCCAAAAATTTCTTTCTGGAGCCTCTGGACCAAAAGGACATGTAAATAACTATGCATAAGCTTTTGGTATAAGAAGCCCCCAGACTCGGGTCAAAGGTATTCACCAGTAGAGAAACAACTCCTGGTGACATACTGGGCACTTATTGAAACTTAAGGCCTTACTGGGGCACAGCCAAGTAAGGATCAAGAGAAACCTAGCCTCATAGGAGTTTCACAACTCCAAGAGGAAATAGCCATATACTCTGCCATTGAGGATAGCTTGCCAAAGTCCCAAGAAATGTCCCCACTTCTTGCTCGATGGGGACTGGTAGGAGGATGGTCAATACTCTCAAAATGAGAAAAACAATGGTCTGTCTTTACCAATGAAGTGAGCATGGGGTATAAGGGAGTCAGACAATGGACAACCACAGCTTATCATCCCGATCCAAACACTCCAATTTCCATAAGGGGGATAGATAAAGTGCCCAACAGCCTGAGCTACATGTAATACCACTAGCACTAAATCATGCCTTTGACAAACATTTTCCTAAGGTTCTATGTTTACCAACTCTTGGGTGATGGCTAATGGGATAACAACTAACTTCATCAGGACTTCAACAAGATCACAGCTGGAAAATACAAGGTTGAGACATTTGGGGTAAAGCGATATGGGGAAAAATTGCCACATTGGCTCCTACTCTGCCCATCTCGGTATACCATATCTCACCTCATACCAAACAAGGCATGGAGGAGGGATGATATGATACCAAAGCTGATTAACTAACCAGACCACTGAAACAGATAAGCTTCTTGAAGGACAGAGAGTCCCCAGAATTTTGGGACTAGTCACCCTACACCTTCTACTGGTATGCACCCAAGAGGCCAGGGTATTTGAGTATTATGGGGTTATGAAAATGGATTGCTAATAGAAGAGTTGACCTACCGGAAAGACATTTACACAAAGAAATTAGAGACTGTACCAAGTGCCCAAAATCTAAACACTGGAGAAATTCTTAGAGGAGAACGGCCACAACAGAACTGGCATATCAACTTCACTGGGCCTCTTCTTGCAACAGCAAGAGTCATTAAATATGCCTTAACAATGGTAAACACCCACACAGACCTTCTATTGGCTTATTGTGTAAGGCACCAGTCTTTCCTAATATTACTGAGAGGTTAACAAAACAGCTTTTACAGCCTTTGGGAGTGTTACACACTCAGATCAAAGCTCCAACTTCACTGAAAAGCATATGCAACAATGGGCATTACAAAATAACATCGCTTGTGTTTTTCACCTACCCTATCATTCTACATGAGCAGATGCCATGGAAAGACAAAACAGGCGTTTAAAACAATTACAAATGAAAAAGGAGAAGTAACAACTGACACTGCAGAAATACAAAAGATCACGAGAGATTACTACAAGCAACTCTATGCCAATAAAATGGACAACCTGGAAGAAATGGACAAATCCTTAGAAACGCACAACCTGCCAAGACTGAATCAGGAAGAAATAGAAAATATGAACAGATCAATCACAACACTGAAATTGAAACTGTGATTAAAAATCTTCCAACAAACAAAAGCCCAGGACCAGATGGCTTCACAGGCGAATTCTATCAAACATTTAGAGAAGAGCTAACACCTATCCTTCTCAAACTCTTCCAAAATATAGCAGACGGAGGAACACTCCCAAACTCATTCTATGAGGCCACCATCACCCTGATACCAAAACTAGACAAGGATGTCACAAAGAAAGAAAACTACAGGCCAATATCACTGATGAACATAGATGCAAAAATCCTCAACAAAATACTAGCAAACAGGATACAACAGCACATTAAGAGGATCATACACCATGATCAAATGGGGTTTATTCCAGGAATGGAAGAATTCTTCAATATATGCAAATCAATCAATGTGATACAGCATATTAAAAAACTGAAGGAGAAAAACAATATGGTCATCTCAATAGATGCAGAGAAAGCTTTTGACAAAATTCAACACCCATTTATGATAAAAACCCTGCAGAAAGTAGGCATAGAGGGAACTTTCCTCCACATAATAAAGGCCATATATGACAAACCCACAGCCAACATCGTCCTCAATGGTGAAAAACTGAAAGCATTTCCACTAAGAGCAGGAAAAAGACAAGGTTGCACACTCTCACCACTCTTATTCAACATAGTCTTGGAAGTTTTAGCCACAGCAATCAGAGAAGAAAAGGAAATAAAAGGAATTCAAATCAGAAAAGAAGAAGTAAAGCTGGCACTATTTGCAGATGACATGATACTATATAAAGAGAATCCTAAAGATGCTACCAGAAAACTACTAGAGCTAATCAATGAATTTGGTAAAGTAGCAGGATACAAAATTAATGCACAGAAATCTCTGGCATTCCTATACACTAATGATGAAAAATCTGAAAGTGAAATCAAGAAAACACTCCCATTTACCATTGCAACAAAAAGAATAAAATATCTAGGAATAAACCTACCTAAGGAGACAAAAGACCTGTATGCAGAAAATTATAAGACACTGATGAAAGAAATTAAAGATGATACAAACAGATGGAGAGATATACCATGTTCTTGGATTGGAAGAATCAACATTGTGAAAATGACTCTACTCCCCAAAGCAATCTATAGATTCAATGCAATCCCTATCAAACTACCACTGGCATTTTTCACAGAACTAGAACAAAAAATTTCACAATTTGTATGGAAACACAAAAGACCCCGAATAGCCAAAGCAATCTTGAGAACAAAAAATGGAGCTGGAGGAATCAGGCTGCCTGACTTCAGACTATACTACAAAGCTACAGTAATCAAGACAGTATGGTACTGGCACAAAAACAGAAAGATAGATCAATGGAATAGGATAGAAAGCCCAGAGATAAACCCATGCACATATGGTCACCTTATCTTTGATAAAGGTGGCAGGAACGTACAGTGGAGAAAGGACAGCCTCTTCAATAAGTGGTGCTGGGAAAACTGGACAGGTACATGTAAAAGTATGAGATTAGATCACTCCCTAACACCATACACAAAAATAAGCTCAAAATGGATTAAAGACCTAAATGTAAGGCCAGAAACTATCAAACTCTTAGAGGAAAACATAGGCAGAACACTCTATGACATAAATCACAGCAAGATCCTTCTTGACCCATCTCCTAGAGTAATGGAGATAAAAACAAAAATAAACAAATGGGACCTAATGAAACTTCAAAGCTTTTGCACAGCAAAGGAAACCATAAACAAGACCAAAAGACAGCCCTCAGAATGGGAGAAAATATTTGCAAATGAATCAACTGACAAAGGATTAATCTCTAAAATTTACAGGCAGCTCATGCAGCTCAATAACAAAAAAATAAACAACCCAATCCAAAAATGGGCAGAAGACCTAAATAGACATTTCTCCAAAGAAGATATACAGACTGCCAACAAACACATGAAAGAATGCTCAACATCATTAATCATTAGAGAAATGCAAATCAAAACTACAATGAGATATCATCTCACACCAGTCAGAATGGCCATCATCAAAAAATCTAGAAACAATAAATGCTGGAGAGGGTGTGGAGAAAAGGGAACACTCTTGCACTGCTGGTGGGAATGTGAATTGGTTCAGCCACTATGGAGAACAGTATGGAGGTTCCTTAAAAAACTACAAATAGAACTACCATATGACCCAGCAATCCCACTACTAGGTATATACCCTGAGGAAACCAGAATTCAGAAAGAGTCATGTACCAAAATGTTCATTGCAGCTCTATTTACAATAGCCCGGAGATGGAAACAACCTAAGTGCCCATTGTCGGATGAATGGATAAAGAAGATGTGGCACATATATACAATGGAATATTACTCAGCCATAAAAAGAAACGAAATTGAGCTATTTGTAATGAGGTGGATAGATCTAGAGTCTGTCATACAGAGTGAAGTAAGTCAGAAAGAGAAGGACAAATACCGTATGCTAACACATATATATGGAATTTAAGTAAAAAAAATGTTATGAAGAACCTAGGGGTAAAACAGGAATAAAGACACAGACCTACTGGAGAACAGACTTGAGGATATGGGGAGGGGGAAGGGTGAGGTGTGATAGGGCGAGAGAGAGACATGGACATATATATATTAACAAACGTAAGGTAGATAGCCAGTTGGAAGCAGCTGCATAGCACAGGGATACCGGATCGGTTCTTTGTGGCTGCCTGGAGAGGTGGGATAGGGAGGGTGGGAGGGAGGGAGACAAAGAGGGAAGAGATATGGGAACATATGTATATGTATAACTGATTCACTCTGTTATAAAGCAGAAACTAACACACCATTGTAAAGCAATTATACCCCAATAAAGATGTTAAAAAAAAAAAAGAATGGCCATCATCAAAAAATCTAGAAACAATAAATGCTGGAGAGGGTGTGGAGAAAAGGGAACACTCTTGAACTGCTGGTGGGAATATGAATTGGTACAGCCACTATGGAGATCAGTATGGAGGTTCCTTAAAAAAACTACAAATAGAACTACCATATGACCTAGCAATCCCACTACTGGGCATATACCCTGAGAAAACCATAATTCAAAAAGAGTCATGCACCAAAATGTTCATTGCAGCTGTATTTACAATAGCCCGGGGATGGAAACAACCTAAGTGTCCATCATCAGATGAATGGATTAAGAAGATGTGGCACATATATACAATGGAATATTACTCAGCCATAAAATGAAACAAAACTGGGCTATTTGTAATGAGGTGGATGGACCTAGAGTCTGTCATACAGAGTGAAGTAAGTCAGAAAGTGAAAGACAAATACCGTATGCTAACACATATGTATGGAATTTAAGAAAAAAAAATGTCATGAAGAACCTAGGGATAAGACAGGAATAAAGACACAGACCTACTAGAGAATGGACTTGAGGATATGGGAAGGGGGAACGGTAAGCTGTGAGAAAGCGAGAGAGTGGCATGGACATATATACACTACCAAACGTAAAATAGATAGCTATTGGCAAGCAGCTGCATAGCACAGGGAGATCAGCTCGGTGCTTTGTGACCACCTAGAGAGGTGGCATAGGGAGGGTGGGAGGGTGGGAGACGCAAGAGGGAAGAGATATGGGAACATATGTATATGTATAACTGATTCACTTTGTTATAAAGCAGAAACTAACACACCATTGTAAATCAGTTATACTCCAATAAAGATGTAAAAAAACAAAACAAAACAAGGACTATGGAGAGAATTTGGAAGACAATGTTCCCCCAAGTGGTTGATACCGTCGACAGTCCCAATTACATTAAATTCACACTGCCTCCCCTACCATGGCATAACTACGGCATATTTAAATCCACAGAAAATATGGAGACCACCAATAGAGATGCTGAAACCACTGCTGTTGTATATACCCACACTGCATACAACACAATTGTCAGTTTTCATGAACATGGTAACCCTGACATTATTGCTCACAGCAGAGGAATAACCACTTGATACTTTAACTTTTCCTTTCTCCCTCATAGAAAATCTAGATCTTAGCTATTTCCTCCTCAATCCTGATGAGGACCTGATGTGGACTATTGGCTCTGGAACCATCCTCAGCCTGTGTCTGTTCATCTTCCAGCATAAGTAGAGCAAACCACTTGCCACTATCTGGAGAGGGAGGCATCCATATGCCATCACATCGTTTGCTCTACTAAAGGCACTGTGGAACAAATCTGGATCAGATTCTGGCGCCCAAGAGGTTGAATTAATTGTCCCTGAGAGATATACAGTGGACAATTAGATCCACTACTGCTGGCTGCAGATGACCTCTGTGTTTAACCCCTACTCTATTGCTGTGGCCTTTCCTTACTTGAAATGTTCCTACATTCACCAGTGTCGACTATATGCCCATTGATGGATCACCTTAGCATGCCACATTCATATCACACTGGTCAGATTGAGGACAATGGGAATCACTTTGTTGGTTATTCAGATTGGTCAATCCTACTAACATGACCACAGGCATCAACACTGAGACTAGTACTCTTCCTCCTATCTCTACTACTACTAGCAACACCCCTCCTTGCTAAGCCAGACTCTATAATACTGTTGGTGACTCCAGGTGCCTTCTAAGCCCTATGGGCAAATTTTTGCCTCAAACGAAATGAAATCCACTATTATTAACTAATGCCATCAAGTAAGTAGAGCAATAGGTCACTATCTATCAAGTCTTATTTAATGAATGCACAGAGACAGTATGTACCCAATATTACAACTAGGATGCTCATGATTGTACAACTAAGTTAAAGATGTTGTAATCAAGAACCAACACTAACACACCCTATGGGATTACAGAGATAAAATTATAGCTTCTAGTAATCTCTGGGATAATGTTAAGTATAAACTCTGCTAACAATGTATACTCTTGCAGCTATTGGTCTCTTTTCCTTTAATTATAATGATCTTTTTCCTCCTCTAATACAAGCCCCACTTATTGAGGTGGAAAGAAATTGGCACCTTACCATGAACCTCCTCTGTGATGGTTAATTTTATGTGTCAACTTGACTGAGCCACAGCACCCAGATATTTTCTCAAACATTTTAGGTGTTTCTGTGAAGGTGTATTTTAGGGGATGACATTGACATTTAACAGTGAACTTCAAGTAAAGTAGATTACCCTCCATAATTTGAGTCACATCCAATCGGTTGAAGACCTTAACACAACAAAGACTGATCTTCCCTTGGGCAAGGAAGAATTCTGCCAGCAGACTGGAGTAGAGCTGCAACTCTTCCCTGAGTCTCCAGCCTTCCATCCTATTCCATTAGGTTTTGGATTTGCCAAGCCTCCATAATTTAGTGAGCCAATACCTTAAAATAATTCTCTCTCTCTCTCTCTCTCTCTCTCTCTCTCTTCTGTATCTCTATCTATTTCCTGTTGGTTCCATTTCTCTGGAGAACCCTGGCTAATATACCCTCCCTGGCCACCAATATATATAAGGAAGGCAATGTATACTACATGATGTTTCCTGTGCCAAGACATGTCTAAAAAATCAGAGATTGCAACCAGCTTGCAAGTTCTTCCCTAACCTAACCTCTCACAATACCAACTGCAAGCTTTATGTAGCATTCAGTGGAAGTGGGCTCTACAACGGTTACAACACTGGTTGCTCACAATAAACAGTCATAGCTCTTGAGTGTTAAAGCAAAGACAGTTCATATAAAAAACACATTTGATCTTATGGAGAAATCTAACCTCTTTTTGCATGGGACTTTCTCCACCCAAATTGACAACTACTTGCTTATAGCTATTACACAATTTGCCAGACCCACAAAGACCACCATTAGCAAGGACTTGGGGGAGAAATTTGAGAGAAATTGCCATGCAGTGCTACTTCTCTGACCACTCCTTTAAAAAGGTAAGCACCTACTCTCGCAGCACATAGAGACAATAATGAGAAGCCTCATAGTGAAGCTAACCTGGGAGGTTATCAAGGAAAAATACTCCTAACTGTAGTAGTCCTCATTTCTGTAACTGGTCACATGGTCATAGCTGGTATTTATAACTAACTTCTTCTACTACCCGTTCCGTAGTTCCTTTTTCCTCTGTTGATTATAATTCTTTGCCTGGTGGGATGTCCCAAACATTCACTCATGGAGGGTTTGTGCCTGAATTGGGTGGTCGTAGTTTTCCATAAACTTTATTTTTAACAATTTAAAAAAAATTATGAAAAGTTTTTACTGAAGTATAGTTGCTGTATAATATTATATGTTACAGGTGTACAATAAAACAATTCATAATTTTTAAAGGTTGTACTCCATTTATAGTTATTATATAATATTGGCTATATTCTGTGTGTTGTACAATATATCCTTGTAGCTTATTTTATACCAATAGTCTGTACCTCTTAATCTCCTACCCCTATCTTACCCCTCCCCCTTCCCTCTCCCCACTGGTAACCACTAGTTTATTCTCTATATCTGTGAGTTTGCTTCTTTTACTTTATATTCACTAATTTGTTGTAGTTTTTAGATTCCACATATAAGTGATATCATATAGTATTTGTCTTTCTCTGTTTGGCTTAATTCACTTAGCATAATGCCCTCCAATTCCATCCATGTTGTTGCAAATGGCATTATTTCATTCTTAATTTCATTCCTTTTAATGGCTGAGTAACATTCCATTGTATATGTGTGTGTGTGTGTGTGTGTGTGTGTGTGTGTGTGTATACCGCATCTTCTTTATCCATTCTTCTATTGATGTGCACTTAGTTTGCTTCCATGTCTTTGCTATTGTAAATAATGCTGCTATGAACATTGGGGTACATGTGTCCTCCTTTCGAATTAGTGTTTCCATTTTTTTCAGGTATATACTCAGGAGTGGAATTTCTGGGTCATATGGTAGTTCTGTTTTTAGTTTTTTGAGAAACCTCCATACTGTTTTCCACACTGGCTGCATCAATTTATATTCCCACCCACAGTGTACAAGGGTTCCCTTTTCTCCACATCCTTGGAACATTTAATCCCAGGACATGGTAATACTAAGAAATACTCTATGAGATATCCACAGAAAGGGCCATTCTATCCACTTGATTATTAAAATCATCCTCTGTTGAGGTCATGCTTTGTTGAGAATTAGTTGGGATATAGGTATCTTCACATTCTTTACCCATTCAGAGACATCTATCCATATAACAGTTCTGCAGACCACCTTGTCACCAATTTTCCAATCATGTTTCTTCTAAGTTCCCTACTATCTAGCTAAATCATTGGTCATAGTCCACAAATATATAGGTTTGTGGCATTTGGGCCACTTCCTCATGTAACTTTCTTAGGCTTTCAGAGTACGGTCAAGCCCAATCTTGTATCTACCACTTCCTTTTGATAATAGAGTGCTGCTGAACATGGCAAAATGTATGGCTTCGTGGTACAGATAACACCTAGTTCACAATGGGCAGTTCAGGTTGCATGGTAACTTGGTGACCCATGGTAAAGTATTCAGTCTCTACTAAGGCCCATTAGGAAACCAAAAGCTGTTTCTCAAAATGAAAGTAGTTATCCACAGAGGAAGGCAGGGTATTGATCCCAAACCCTAAGTGCCTGCACTGCAATTCACCTCCAAGGGCCTGCCAAGGCTCCAAATAGCATGTCTACTTGCCACTGCCACTTCAAACACCATCAGATTAGATGAATCATATCGTCCAAGTAACAAATCAGCTTGCATGGCAGCCTGTCTGTTGTAGAGCCTTCTCTTATTCTAAGCCCCACTCAAAACTAGCAACTTTTTAGGTTACTTAATAAGTGGGTCAGAGTAGTACACTCAAATGAGAAATATGTTGCCCTACGTTGTTCACTCAAACTAGGACTCTCCCAGTTACACAGATCAACTAAGAATTTAGCAGATTGCCCATCTATTTCCTTTCTAGGGACATGCTGATCAACTAGGCAACTCCAAAGGTCTCTGCAAGTTACACTATTCTGATGACTACTTTGACTTCATTGTCAGTTACGGCAACAAAACCCATCTTCTCTTTGGTGATTAAGTTTCACCATTTGCCCCCTGCAACCCTAGGCTCCAATTATCCTCATTGTATTTAAAGATTCCAGTTCAGTGGCAGCAGTTTCCACTGTAATTTCTGGCCTACGGAGAAGAGTGACCATAGAGTTCTTCAAGGATGCTGGAATTTCCCTCACAAATTTATTTCTCACAGTCATGGTGAAAGGTGTGTCCTCCAGGGTGGGTGAGTAGATCTTAAGTGATAAATCCACTCTAACATTCCAGTCTCTCTAAGCCTTTGGATCCCTTCCTTTATAGTACCAAGGCAGTTCTGGCGTTTCAACTTCATTTAGTGTAGGTAACTTTTTGATCCATTTTCAGCTAACCAACCAAATTGTTAGAGCCATTTCTAACACCTTGAGTTAAACACTGAATCCATAATTTCTGCTTACTGAGTTCATATCAATAAATTTGGCCTGATTCAACTTCATTTTCCTTCCATCATTATCCCACCCTCTTAATATACATTCCCACACATATTCTCTAGATTTCTGTCTGTATAAATTGGAAAAATCATGCACTTGCTTTGGTGCGTAGCACACATTTTAGTGGGTCACCCTTCAAGGGCTTCTGGGACTTGAGTTTAGGTGTATGTCTAAAAGCAAAAGGGGGTTGTGAAGTAGGTACTGAGGAGAGTCAGCAGTGCTTTGCAAAGAAACTACCTTAAGAGAGGCCATTACAGATTTTTTGGACAAAGCAGAGTTAACCTTCACAGGCAGAAGTGGAAAAGGCTGGTAAAGAAGACTCAGTAGAATTTAGGGATATACATTTCCAGCTTCATTGGAATCTTCCCATTGGTCCCCACTCCCATTTCCAGGATTTTATTCTTTCCCAATCAATGCCCTCATTTGAACAGAACTTCATCTTACTCCCCATTCCTCATCCTGCACATTTTTTACCCATGCCTTTTTCCTGGGTCCTGATTTGAAGATGTACTACCCCATTCATGATTTTTCCATAAACTTTTGCTCTACTGACAGAATGGAATCTTGGGTTGTAAAGTGGAATATGAGGATACAGTGTCCATTTCCAGTCCCTGTCTCTGAGTACAACTGAGGAATTTCACTACCACTTGCCAAGTGCTCAGAGGATTGGTGTCCATGGCCAAATCTTTTCCTGTCCTGTCTATGATATACTTCCTTTTCAGTAGCTTGTCCAAAACACACACTCTCAGTAAGCTGGTGGGGGAAAAAAGCCATTTTCTCAACCTGTAGACTTGGTTAGTACAGTGAAATTGCTTTTTATGCTGAGGCCAGATTCTAAAGGGGATTAAACTTTTAAGGGAGAATAACCTATAGTCAAAATAATCCTTGAAAATCACTTGTGAAAGATGTACACAATGTCTATCAATAGGGCCAGCATGGGAACAGATCCCTGTTTCTTCCATTGAACACCAGATTAAGTAGGTGGCTTGGGTTTGGGGTCCCAGTTGCATGAAATCTATGTATGTTTAAACACTAGAAACACACTAAAGGTGGTGACATACTTACACTATGAGAAGCACACAGGACCTGAGATCGCCTAAGTGAAGGACAGATTCAAGTCTCCCAACCCTCACTCTAAGACATAGACTTACCAAGTGGAATGGTAGGTGGATTCATCCCCATTATTTATATTCTTATTTCTCATATGTGTGTACAATGTGACTACTATCTAGAGGAATTCACACATCCCCAAAAGGGTGCATTTGGAGGCAAAGTCAGAAACTGCCTCTCAAACTGAAATTATTAAGAATCAGTAGGAATGGGAGATTAACAAAATTTAGCCAACCTGGAGAGATAGTATATGCTTATAATATTGTTATTTGAGTGTTTCCCACATTTCAATAAAGTACACTACATGTTTTCTAAACATAATCAAGGATACCAGGAGCCTTCCAAGTTCAATCAGGCTGATTCTGAAGTAGATGTGACTGGAATGGAATTCATTGAGGGGAGTTGTCTTGGGTTCAACTGAAAGAAAGATGAGGTAATTGTTGTGTTGTCATAACAAAAGGGAAGTTTGCACAGAATCTTGAAAAAGTAGCACCTAAACCCAAGAATTTGTCAGTGTTGATCAGCTCTGTGCAAGGAAGAGAGAGTTGTATGTGGCAGACCTAAATCTTGGTTCTTATGGAGGTATATCCTACTAAGGAGTAGAAACATTTCCCAGGTTCCTTTGCGTTCTGCAGGAACTATCTGTAAAGATTAGCCAATTCCTTTTGCTCAGAGTCCAACTATGCCCAGTCTCTTTTGATTTCCATAATAATAGCTAACTTATTTTTTGAGTGCTTATTATGTGACAGGCCTAGTTACATTTTGGTTTGACTCAACACACTAAGGAGGCTACTAGTCACTTTATTTCACTACTTTAACTTTCTTTTGTGTTTAAATCTCTGTCTTCTTCACTTCTTCACTGTTAGGGGATTGAAAGGAAGCAGAGGCCTTTAGGGCTTGTTCTCATATGTATGCACTTTGGTACTGAAAGAAAACTGCTTGGCCACAGTGATGAATCCCTTTTGGAACATCTGTGCACTTCTCATGATTACTTAAATTATCCCCCATTTTCCACGCTCTTTATAACTGTTGTTCCAATCCTAGGCCTAAGTTGATTGGCCTAAGGATGAGCACCTGATTATTTAGAAGCTCTTTCCAGAAGCTTGAAATTACAGTGGGGGGAGAGAGAGAGAGAGAGTGAGAGAGAGAGAGAGAGATTTTTTTCTGTGGCTGGACCTTAGAAAGTAAACAATAATGCTATGGCCCTGAAGGGAAGCTATATTTCCCCATGCTTACTGAGGAGCAGAGGAGCTGCTCATCAGAGAGAGTGAAGCAAAAGGAAAACATTATAAAAAGAAGGATAGGGACTTCCTTGGTGGCACAGTGGTTAAGAATCCACTTGCCAATGCAGGGGACATGGGTTTGAGCCCTGGTCCAGGAGGATCCCACATGCCACAGAGCAACTAAGCCCGTGCGCCACAACTACCGAGCCCGCGTGCCGCAACTACTGAAGCCCACGCGCCTAGAGCCTGTGCTCTGCAACAAGAGAAGCCACCGCAATGAGAAGCACAAGCACTGCAACGAAGAGTAGCCCCACTCGCCGCAACTAGAGAAAGTCCACGCATAGCAATGAAGACCCAACACAGCCAAAAATAAATACATACAATAAATTTAAAAAAATGATATTGTCTACTGTCTGATTTTCTGAAGACTTTGTAGTTGCCTGTTCTAGTCCATTCCTGAGATCCAGTAATGTTCTTACCTTGGGTTTTGTGAGACACCCTTAAGTCCTTATAATAAATGTATCTATTTTTTCCTGAAGTAGTTTCATTGTTTTCTGTTACTTGTAACTGAAGAATCTTAGCATAGACACCTAAAGTATCATCATACCTAAGCCCCTGGACCAATTTCCTTTAATTTGTCTATTAGCACCTGTCGAAGCAATGTCCAAGAGTGTCCTCTACCATCTCTGCTTCAGTCCATTCTTCAGGCCCTTTCTTTTCACTGGCTAACATGTTGCAGTTCAGTTAGTTACTCTTTTTTTTTTTTTAATTAGCCTGCCCATCCATTCCCTGCTGAGCCTTTAAAAAAAAATTATTTATGTTTGGCTGTGTTGGGTCTTCGTTGCTGCGTGCAGGCTTTCTAGTTGCAGTGAGCGGTGGCTACTCTTCGTTGCAGTGTGCAGACTTCTCTCATTGCTGTGGCTTCTCTTGTTGCAGAGCAGGGGCTCTAGGTGTGCGGGCTTCAGTAGTTGTGGCACACAGGCTTCATTGCTCCATAGCATGTGGGATTTTCCCAGACTGGGGATTGAACCCATGTCCCCTGCATTGGCAGGCAGATTCTTAACCACTGCGCCACCGGGGAAGTCTCCAGTTAGTTATTCTTGCCAGTACCCAAGTAGTTGAGCCAGAGCCAAGCCACAGATCAATGCCAGCAAAGTAGTTGCATTTATTTCCAGCCTATAGCAGTAGATGATTTATATATGAATTTAAAATAGATTGGGAGGTTGTTGTGGAGGAAGTTGAAGAATGGAGAGTTCCAGAGTGAACATAGACACCAAATTGGTAGAGGAATAAAACACATTTATCAGACTATCTGTAGGATCTCGACCAGGGATCTCAGAAAGGATAGAGCAGAGAACTCTTGGTCAATTCTCCAAAAATCAAGTTGTCATATAAGGAAACTGCTATATGGTGCATAGGTTTGCTTCTGAGGCAGGCAGGGCAGAAATGTAACAAAAAGCTAAAGAGTAAGCAACCAGACAAGACAGGAAGCCCAAGGCAGGGAAAAGGGAGGGGCAAATTTGAAAGGATATGGTGACAGGATGGAAGAAAAATGAGGTAGAATACCCTAGAGACAAACCAGAACATTCTAAAAGCATCAAGTTAAGAACCTGTTGACTCATCTGGAGGTAAGCCAAACCAGACAGGGTAGCCCATGTTGTGTTGATATAGCTAGCAGAGCCAAGAGCTTTGAAGGCAGTGACTTGGGCTTTCCTGATTATTTCTGCAAGACCACACTTCCACCCCCATACTTATATCAACATGATTTGAATGAGCTCCTTTCTAATTGCCACTGCAACCCTTCAACCTATATTAAATGATAATGCATTCTATCAGAAAGCTCCATTTCTTTCCGCTCTGGTTTCCAGGTAGAATATTTACAGAGACATCACAATTGTGCTTGCAACTAATATGTATCATTATTTGGTGCAAGTTTCATGTAAATGAAATCCATCTTTATATTTGGTAATTTTATCCAGGGTAAAATGTCCCATTATAATCCATGAGAAATTAAAGAAAGAATAGATGGTTTACTCAGGCTCAGTTGGTTACAAGAAACCCACTCAAGTTAACTCATGTAAAGTTAAGTTTATTCTAAGGTTATAAGTAAAGTAATGGTGTAGAAGTAGTACATAAATCCAAGAATAAACACTGTAACAGGAATGGACCTCACCAAGTTTAGGTTGGGGGATAGTTTTGGCTTCAAGGTAACACTAAAGAATTTCAGTAAGAGCTTAGAGTCTTCATTCTAGTGACAAAGTGACTGCTTCTTTCCACCCCACTGCCACTTGACTGCCTCTAATTATTTATTATTACTCATAAATCTCCCTGTGCATGGCCTATCATGGCTTCTCCAGACCCAACTATACCTCATGATCTTTTAGCTGTAATAATTCAGTTTTTTATTATTGTTGTTTTCTGTTTCATATTTTATATTTAAGAGATAAAGTATCTGATTAGCCCAGCTAATTTTTTCAAGCCAGTCTATACAGGCCAACTTATGCCCTTGTAAAAGGTCTTTCTCCCTCCCTTGCCAAAAAAATTTAGCTGTGGCATGGGGAAGAAGAGCAGATGGAGTCATATGCTAGAAAATGTGGCTACTTGGCCAATACCAGCTGTGGGCAAGGCTATTTCACTGAGAATAAGGTGTGGGTAATGCTAGTACCTTAATTAACATATCCATGGAGGAAAATTATAAAGATCCACCACAGCATAAGAGAGTGGAATATGCCATAACGTGGGAGGAAGGAAAATGGCTGAGGCACTGATTAATTTCTCAATCTAAGTTTGACAAAGGGCCTTAGACCCAAAGAGTAGAAAGGTTGTGATGGGACACCCTTATAGGGACATTTGCTTAACAACTACTTTGGACAAAGTGGTTTATATTCATTAACTCATTTTTCTGGTCTCATATTATCCCTGAAGAATAGTTATTATTAACCTAATAGTACAGATGAAGAAACTGAAGCCCAAAGGGTAACTACCTAAATTTATGAACAAATAAATGACAGAGAAAAGATATAAGCATAGGAATTCCAGGATCTATTCCACATATTCTTTGATTTATTCAGTGACCCATTGGTTGTTTAGTAGCATATTGTTTAGCTTCCATGTATTTGTGAATTTTTTTTTTTTTTTTTTTTTTTGCGGTATGTGGGCCTCTCACTGCTGTGGCCTCTCCCATTGTGGAGCACAGGCTCCGGACGCACAGGCTCAGTGGCCATGGCTCACGGGCCCAGCTGATCCACGGCATGTGGGATCTCCCCGGAACAGGGCACGAACCTGTGTCCCCTGCATCGGCAGGCGGACTCTCAACCACTGCGCCACCAGGGAAGCCTGTATTTGTGTTTTTTTGGAGTTTTTTTCTTATTGTTGATTTCTAGTCTCATACCATTGTAGTAGCAAAAGATGCTTGATATGAGTTCAGTCTTGTTAAATTTATTGAGGCTTATTTTGTGACCTATCATGTGATCTATCCTGAAGAATGTTCCATGTGCACTTGAAAAGAATATATTCTTCTGCTTTTGGTTGGAATGTTCTATATATATTTATTAAGCTCCTCTCATCTAGTGCATCATTTAAGGCCAGTGTTTCCTTATTGATTTTCTGTCTGAATGATCTGTCCATTGATATAAGTAGGGTGTTAAAAGTCCCCCAACTATTATTGTGTTACTGTCAATTTCTACTTTTATGTTTGTTAATATTTGCTTTATGTATTAGGTTCTCCTATGTTGGTTGTATATATATATTTACAATTGTTATATCTTCTTGTTAGATCAATCCCTTTATCATTATGTAATGTCCTTCTTTGTGTCTTGTTACAGTCTTTGTTTTAAAGTCTATTTTGTCTGATACAAGTATTGCTATCCCAGCTTTCTTTTCATTTCTATTTGCATAGAATATCTTTTCCCATCCCCTCACTTTCAGTCTATGTGTGCCTTTAGAAATGAGGTGAGTTTCTTGTAGGCAGAATATATATGGAGCTTGTTTTATTATCCATCCTGACATTCTATGACTTTTGATTAGCACAATTAGTCTATTTACATTTAAGGTAAATATTGATAGGTAGGTACTTATTGCCATTTTGTTAATTTAAAATAATTTAAATAATTTAAAATAATAAAAAGGCTATTTTTGTACTTTCTTTTGCTATCTTCCCTTGTGATTTGACAACTATCTTTAGTGTTTTGTTTGGTTTCCTTTCTCTTTTTTGTATGTGTACTATTGCAGATTTTTTGGTTTGTGGTTATCATGAGGTTTACATATAGCAGCCTATATATATGTATGTGATTATTTTGAGTTGATGATCTTTTAGGTTCAAATGCATCCTAATAACCCTGCATTTTTCCTCCCTTCCCCACGTTTAATGTTTTTGACATCATATTCTACATTTTTTGTTTTGTGTATCCCTAAATTACTTATTGTGGCCATAGATGATTGTACTACTTTTGTCTTTCCACCTTCCTACTAGCTTTATAAATGGTTGATCTACCTTTGCTGTATATTTGCCTTTACCAATGAGATTTTTCCTTCTGTTATTTTCATATTTCTAGTTGTGGTCTTTTCTTTTCCACTTAGAGAAGTCCCTTTAACATTCTTTATAGAGCCAGATTAGTGGTGCTGAACACTTTTAGCTTTTGCTGGTCTATAAAACTATCCTCTCCTTCAAATATGAATGACAGCCTTGTTGGGTAGAGTTTTCTTGCTTTTAGGCTTTTTTCCTTTCAGCATTTTAAGTATATCCTGCCACTCCCTTCTGGTCTGCAAAGTTTCTGCTGAAAAGTCAGCTGACAGTCTTATGGGAGTTCCCTTGTACGTAACTAGTTGCTTTTCCTTTGCTGCTTTTAATAGCCTCTCTTTATCTTTAATTTTTGACATTTTAATTACAATGTGTCTTCATGTGGACCTTTTTGCATTGATCTTATTTGTGATTCTCTGTGCTTCCTGGACCTGGATGTCTGTATTATTTAATGAAAATAGAAATATGTGAAAAGTGTGGGTGTTATCTCCCCCACCTCTGCTTTTTATGTAAAACAATAACCAAAAACATCCCCAACATATGTGTATATATCTATATATGATTTTAAGAATATAGAGAAAATTTGGAAGGATATGCAAATATTAAAAATGTTACCTATGGTAAGGTCGGGGTCATGCTGACATAGAAGAGAGAGGGTAGGAAAAAGGTGGAAAGGAAAAAAAACATTTAAGAGGCATATATATATGACCACATTTATGAATTTACATTAAAAGGATGTAGACTTGGGACTTCCCTGGTGATCCAGTGGTAAAGAATCCACCTTCCAGTGCAGGGGACGTGGGTTCTATCATTGGTCAGGAAACTAAGGTCCCACATGCCGTGGGGCAACTAAGCCTGTGCGCCACAACTACTGAGCTCGTGAGCCTCAACTAGAGATCCTGTGTGCTGCAAACTACAGAGCCCACACACTCTGGAGCTTGTGTGCCACAACTAAAGAGCCTACGTGCCCTGGAGCCCATGAGCCACAACTAGAGAGAGAAAACCCTCATGCCGCAACTGGAGAGAAGCCCCCACACCACAATGAAGAGCCCGTGCCTCAACAAAAAATCCTGCATGCTGCAACGACAATCCTGTGTGCTGCAATTAAGACCAGACACAGCCAAAAAAAGAAAAAAAAGGATGTGAACTCATTGTAGGAAATGAAAACAATATATCAATGTATAAGAAATAAGTTAAAAATTTCCCCAAATCTCAAGTCCCAGCAATAACCTCTAATAACATTTGATGTGTGTTTTTCAAAATAGACACACTATTCTACATCCTGCACTTGCATTTTATTAAGGAAATAATTTTTTGAAGTATATCATACATACAGAGAAACACACAAATCATAAATGTACAGCTCAATGATGTTTTATTAAGTCACCCCTATACCCAGTATCCAGATCACACATGACATTACTCATACACCAGCAGTCCCCTGTGGATCCTTCTAGTCATACCCCACCCTTCAAGGGTAACCACTACTCTGACTTCTAAAAACACAGGTTAGTTTTGCTTTTTATAAACTGAATCATAAGTATGTATAATTGTCTATATTCTTTTCCTTGAGGTTATATTTTTTAAGTTCATTCATGTCATATAGCAACAGTTCTTTTTTTCCTCATTGCCATATATAATTCCATTATATATTATAGTTTATTATATATATTACAGTTTATTCATCCATTCTACTATTGATGACATTTGGGTTGTTTCTTGTTTTTGGTTATTATGAATGAAGCTGCCATAAACATTCTTCTACCTAATTACACACTTTTGTTTGATATATACCTAGGAATGGATATGCTGGGGGATTTTCTGTTTGTTTGTTTGTTTGTTTGGTTTTTGGTGGGTTTTTTGGCCGCACTGCATGGCTTGTGGGATTTTAGTTCCCCGACCAGGGGATTGAACGTGGGCTCTCAGCAGTGAGAGTGCAGAGTCTTAACCAATGGATCGCCAGGGAATTCCCAAATGCTTGGTTTTATGGTATACTTTTACTTCCAACTTTAATAGCTATTGCCATTTATCCAAACTGGTTATACCAGTTTACATCACTATGAGAAATGAGTGCATTTTCCAGTTGCTCCAGGTTCTTGATAATACTTGATACTTTGAGTTAAAAAAAATGCATTCTTATGGGGGTGTACTGGTATCTCCCTTTGGTTTTAATTTATATTTCCCTGGTGATTTATGAAGTCAAACACTTCTCTGTATGTTCACTGGCCATTTGAATATCATTTTTTTTAACCATGCCATATGCCTTGTGGGATCTTAGTTCCCTGACCAGGGATTGAACCCAGGCTCATGACAGTGAAAGCACAGAGTCCTAACCACTGGACCACAAGGGAAGTCCCTGGATATCATCTTTGTTTTTGAAAAAAATTTTTTTTGGTGTATAGCTGATTTACAATGTTGTGTTGGTTTCTCCTGTACAGCAAAGTGAATCAGTGGTATATGTATATATATATATATATATACACACACACACACACACACACACACACACACACACACACACACACACACAGTGAAATATCACACA
>NW_006785962.1:612918-621310 GCF_000442215.2 Lipotes vexillifer
CTCCTGTACAGAAAAGTGAATCAGTGGTATATATATATATATATATATATATATATATATATATATATATATATATATATATATAAACTCTTTTTTAAGATACTTTCCCCATATAGGTCATTACAGAGTATTGAGTAGAGTTCCCTGTGTTATACAGTAGGTCCTTATTACTTATCTATTTTATATATAGAAGTCTGAATATGTCAATCCCAATGGATATCATCTGTTATGAAATGCATTTTCAATTCTTTTGCCTGTTTTTCTATTGTTCTGTCTTTTTCATATAGATTTGTAAGGGTTTTTTTATATTCTGGATATTAATCCTGGGTCAAATATATTTATTGTGAATATCTTCTCTGAATCAGTGGGTTGCCTTTTCACAGTCTTAATCACTCCTTTTGAATAAACAGAGGCTTGTGATTTTAATGTAGTCCTATTGATCAATCGTTTCCTTTATGTGCCCAGCTTTTTTTTTTTTTACATCTTTATTGGAGTATAATTGCTTGACAATGGTGTGTTAGCTTCTGCTCCATAACAAAGCGAATCAGGCATACATATACACATGTTCCCATATCTCTTCCCTATTCGTCTCCCTCCTTCCCACCCTCCCAATCCCACCCTTCTAGGTGGTCACAAAGCACCAAGCTGATCTCCCTGTGCTATGCGGCTTCTTGCCAATAGCTATCTATTTTACGTTTGGTAGTGTATATATGTCCATGCCTCTCTCTCGCTTTGTCACAGCTTACCCTTCCCCCTCCCCATATCCTCAAGTCCATTCTCTAGTAGGTCTGTGTCTTTATTCCTGTCTTACCCCAAGGTTCTTCATGACATTTTTTTTTCTTAAATTCCATATATATATGTGTTAGCGTACGGTATTTGTCTTTCGCTTTCTGACTTACTTCACTCTGTATGACAGACTCTAGGTCTATCCACCTCATTACAAATAGCTCAATTTCGTTTCTTTTTATGGCTGAGTAATATTCCATTGTATATATGTGCCACATCTTCTTTATCCATTCATCCGACGATCGGCACTTAGGTTGCTTCCATCTCCTGGCTATTGTAAATAGAGCTGCAACGAACATTTTGGTACATGACTCTTTTTGAATTATGGTTTTCTCAGGGTATATGCCCAGTAGTGGGATTGCTGGGTCATAAGGTAGTTCTATTTGTAATTTTTTAAGGAACCTCCATACTGTTCTCCATAGTGGCTGTACCAACTCACATTCCCACCAGCAGTGCAAGAGTGTTCCCTTTTCTTCATACCCTCTCCAGCATTTATTCTTTCTAGATTTTTTGATGGCCATTCTGACTGGTTTGAGATGATATCTCATTGTAGTTTTGATTTGCATTTCTCTAATGATTAATGATGTTGAGCATTCTTTCATGTGTTTGTTGGCAGTCTGTATATCTTCTTTGGAGAAATGTCTATTTAGGTCTTCTGCCCATTTTTGGATTGGGTTGTTTGGTTTTTTTTTGTTATTGAGCTGCATGAGCTGCTTGTAAATTTTGGAGATTAATCCTTTGTCAGTTGCTTCATTGGCAAATATTTTCTCCCATTCTCAGGGTTGTCTTTTGGTCTTCTTTATGGCTTCCTTTGCTGTGCAAAAGCTTTGAAGTTTCATTAGGTCTCATTTGTTTACTTTTGTTTTTATTTCCATTTCTCTAGGACGTGGGTCAAAAAGGATCTTGCTCTGACTTATGTCATAGAGTGTTCTGCCTATGTTTTCCTCTAAGAGTTTGATAGTTTCTGGCCTTACATTTAGGTCTTTAATCCATTTTGAGCTTATTTTTGTGTATGGTGTTAGGGAGTGATCTAATCTCATACTTTTACATGTACCTGTCCAGTTTTCCCAGCACCACTTATTGAAGAGGCTGTCCTTTCTCCACTGTACATTCCTGCCTCCTTTATCAAAGATAAGGTGACCATATGTGCGTGGGTTTATCTCTGGGCTTTCTATCCTCTTCCATTGATCTATCTTTCTGTTTTTGTGCAAGTACCATACTGTCTTGATTACTGTAGCTTGGTAGTATAGTCTGAAGTCAGGGAACCTGATTCCTCCAGCTCTGTTTCTCATTCTCAAGATTGCTTTGGCTATTCGGGGTCTTTTGTGTTTCCATACAAATTGTGAAATTTTTTGTTCTAGTTCTGTGAAAAATGCCAGTGGTTGTTTCATAAAGATTGTGTTGAATCTGTAGATTGCTTTGGGTAGTAGAGTCATTTTCACAATGTTGATTCTTCCAATCCAAGAACATGGTATATGTCTCTATCTATTTGTATCATCTTTAATTTCTTTCATCAGTGTCTTATAATTTTCTGCATACAGGTGTTTTGTCTCCTTAGGTAGGTTTATTCCTAGATATTTTATTCTTTCTGTTGCAGTGGTAAATGGGAGTGTTTTCTTGATTTCACTTTCAGATTTTGCATCATTAGTGTATAGGAATGCCAGAGATTTCTGTGCATTAATTTTGTATCCTGCTACTTTACCAAATTCATTGATTAGCTCTAGTAGTTTTCTGGTAGCATCTTTAGGATTCTTTGTATATAGTATCATGTCATCTGCAAATAGTGCCAGCTTTACTTCTTTTCTGATTTGAATTCCTTTTATTTCCTTTTCTTCTCTGATTGATGTGGCTAAAACTTCCAAGACTATGTTGAATAAGAGTGGTGAGAGTGGGCAACCTTGTCTTGTTCCTGCTCTTAGTGGAAATGCTTTCAGTTTTTCACCATTGAGGACGATGTTGGCTGTGGGTTTGTCATATATGGCCTTTATTATGTGGAGGAAAGTTCCCTCTATGCCTACTTTCTGCAGGGTTTTTATCATAAATGGGTGTTGAATTTTGTCAAAAGCTTTCTCTGCAACTATTGAGATGACCATATTGTTTTTCTCCTTCAGTGTTTTAATATGCTGTATCACGTTGATTGATTTGCATATATTGAAGAATTCTTCCATTCCTGGAATAAACCCCACTTGATCATGGTGTATGATCCTCTTAATGTGCTGTTGGATTCTGTTTGCTAGTATTTTGTTGAGGATTTTTGCATCTATGTTCATCAGTGATATTGGCCTGTAGTTTTCTTTCTTTGTGACATCCTCGTCTGATTTTGGTATCAAGGTGATGGAGGCCTCATAGAATGAGTTTGGGAGTGTTCCTCCGTCTGCTATATTTTGGAAGAGTTTGAGAAGGATAGGTGTTAGCTCTTCTCTAAATATTTGATAGAATTCGCCTGTGAAGCCATCTGGTCCTGGGCTTTTGTTTGTTGGAAGATTTTTAATCACAGTTTCAATTTCAGTGTTTGTGATTGGTCTGTTCATATTTTCTATTTCTTCCTGATTCAGTCTTGGCAAGTGGTGCATTTCTAAGACTTTTTCCATTTCTTCCAGGTTGTCCATTTTATTTGCCTAGAGTTGCTTGTAGTAATCTCTCATGATCTTTTGTATTTCTGCAGTGTCAGTTGTTACTTCTCCTTTTTCATTTCTAATTCTATTGATTTGAGTCTTCTCCCTTTTTTTCTTTATGAGTCTGACTAATGGTTTATCAATTTCGTTTATCTTCTCAACGAACCAGCTTTTAGCTTTATTGATCTTCACTCTTGTTTTCTTTGTTTCTAATTCATTTATTTCTGTTCTGATCTTTATGAGTTCTTTCCTTCTACTAACTTTGGGTCTTGTTTGTTCTTTTTTCTCTCCTTCCTTTAGGTGTAAGTTTAGATTGTTTATTTGAGGTTTTTCTTGTTTCTCGTGGTAGGATTTTATTGCTATAAACTTCCCTCTTTGGACTGCTTTTGCTGCATCCTTTAGGTTTTGGATTGTCATGTTTTCATTTTCATTTTTCTCTAGGTGTTTTTTGATTTCTTCTTTGAGTTTTTCAGTGATCTCCTGGTATTTAGTAATGTATTGTTTAGCCTCCATGTGTTTGTGTTTTTTACATTTTTTGCCCCTGTAATTTATTTCTAATCTCATAGCATTTGGTCGGAAAAGATGGCTTATATGATTTCAATTTTATGAAATTTACTGAGGCTTGATTTGTGACCCAAGATGTGATCTATCCTGGAGAATGTTCCGTGTGCACTTGAGAAGAAAGTGTAATCTGCTGTTTTTGGATGGAATGTCCTAAAAATATCAACTAAATCTATTTGGTCTATTGTGTCATATAAAGCTTGTGTTTCCTTATTAATTTTCTGTCTGGATGATCTGTCCATTGGTGTTAGTGAGGTGTTAAAGTCCCTCACTATTATTGTGTTATTGTCAATTTCCTCTTTTATAGCTGTTAGCATTTGCCTTATGTATTGAGGTACTCCTATGTGGGGTGCATATATATTTATAATTGCTATATCTTCTTCTTGGACTGATCCCTTGATCATTATGTAGTGTCCTTCCCTGTCTCTTGTAACATTCTTTATTTTAAAGTCTGTTTTATCTGATATGAGTATTTCTACTCCAGCTTTCTTTTGATCTTCATTTGCATGAGATCTCTTTTTTCATCCCCTCACTTTCAGTCTGTATGTGTCCCTAGGTCTGCAGCTGGTCTCTTATAGACCACATATATATGGGTCTTGTTTTTGTATCCATTCAGTGAGCCTGTGTCTTTTGCTTGGAGCAATTAATCCATTCATATTTAAGGTAATTATCAATATGTATGTTCCTATTACCATTTTCTTGTTTTGTGTTTGTTTTTGTTGGCCTTTTTCTTCTCTTGTGTTTTCCACTTAAAGAAGTTCCTTTAGCATTTGTTGTAGAGCTGGTTTGGTGGCGCTGAATTCTCTTAGCTTTTTCTTGTCTGTGAAACTTTTGATTTCTCTGTTCAATATGAATGAGATCTTTGCTGGGTAGAGTAATCTTGGTTGTAGGTTCTTCCCTGTCATCACTTTAAATATATCGTGCCACTCCCTTCTGGCCTGTAGAGTTTCTGCTGAGAAATCAGCTGTTAACCTTATGGGAGTTCCCTTGTATGTTATTTGTCATTTTCCCCTTGTTGCTTTTAATAATTTTTCTTTGTCTTTAATTTTTGTCAGTTTGATTTTATGTGTCTTGATGTGTTTCTCCCTGCGTTTATCCTGCCTGGGACTCCCTGTGCTTCCTGGACTTGGGTGGCTATTTCCTTTCCCACGTTATGGAATTTTTCAACTATAAACTCTTCTAATATTTTCTCTGGTCCTTTCTCTCTCTCTTCTCCTTCTGGAACCCCTACAATATAAATGTTGTGTTTAATGCTGTCCCAGAGGTCTCTTAGGCTGTCTTTTTTCTTCTCTTCTGTGGCAGTGAATTACACCATTCTGTCTTCCAGGTCACTTATCCATGCTTCTGCCTCAGTTATTCTACTATTGATTCCTTCTAGTGTATTTTTCATTTCAGTTATTGTATTGTTCATCTCTGTTTGTTTGTTCTTTAATTCTTCTATATGTCTGTTTTTAATTCTTCTAGGTCTTTGTTAAACATTTCTTGCATCTTCTTGAAATTTGCCTCCAATTTTTTTCCCAAGGTCTTGGATCATCTTCACTATCATAATTCTGAATTATTTTTCTAGAAGGTTATCTATCTCCACTTCATTTAGTTGTTTTTCTGGGATTTTATCTTGTTCCTTCATCTGGTACGTAGTATTCTGCTGTTTCATTTTGTCTCTATGTGAATGTGGTTTTCATTCCACAGGCTGCAGGATTGTAGTTCTTCTTGCTTCTGCTGTCTGCCCTCTGGTGGATGAGGCTATCTAAGAGGCTTGTGCAAGCTTCCTGATGGGAGGGACTGGTGGTGGGTAGAGCTAGGTGTTTCTCTTGTGGGCAGAGCTCAGTAAAACTTTGATCCACTTGTCTGCTGATGGGTCAGCTGAGTTCCCTCCCTGTTGGTTATTTGGCCTGAGGCAATCCAGGACTGGCTCTTTGTTTGGGCTAATGGCAGGCTCTGGGAGGGCTCATGCTAAGGAGTACTCCCAGTACTTCTGCTGCCAGTGTCCTTGTCCCCATAGTGAGCCACAGCTGCCCCTTGCCTCCTCAGGTTACCCTCCAACACTAACAGGTAGGTCTGGTTCAGTCTCTTATGGGGTCACTATTCCTTCCCCCTGGGTCCTGATGCACACACTACTTTCCATGTTCCCTCCGGGAGTGGAGTCTCTGTTTCCCCCAGTCCTGCCCAAGTCTTGCAATCAAATCCCACTAACTTTCAAAGTCTGATTCTCTGGGAATTCCTCCTCTTTTTGCCAGACCCCCAGGTTGGGAAGCCTGATGTGGGGCTCAGAACCTTCACTCCAGTGGTTGGACTTCTGTGGTATGATTGGTCTCCAGTTTGTGAGTCACCCACCCAGAAGTTATGGGATTTGATTTTTTTGTGATTCTGCCCCTCCTACTGTCTCATTGTGGTTTCTCCTTTGTCTTTGTATGTGGGGTATCATTTTGGTGAGTTCCAGTGTCTTCCTGTCAATGATTCTTCAGCAGTTAGTTGTGATTCTGGTGCTCTCACAAGAGGGAGTGAGCACACGTCCTTCTCTGAGTGGTTTTAATTGAGCATTTTATGTGATTCTGTTTTCTCTATTTTCTTAGCATGTCAATTATTGTTTTAAAAAAAATTTAGTGGTTTTTATTTTTTTCTTTTTCTTTTTTTTAATTGAAGTATAATTGACATACAATATTGTATTTGTTTCAGGTACACAACGTAATGATTCAACATTTATATACATTGCAAATTGATCACCATGATAAGTCTAGTGACCATCTTTCACCTTACAAAGATATTGCAGCATTATTGACAATGTTCTCTATGCTGTACATTACATCCCAGTGAACTAACTTAGTTTGTAACTGAAAGTTTGTACCTCTTAATCTACTTCACACAACCCACCAGTCCCCTCCCCTTTGGTGACTACCAGTTTGTTCTCTGTATCTATCAGTCTGTTTCTATTTGGTTTTGTTTTTTATATTCCACATACAAGTGAAATCATATGGAATTTGCCTTTCTGTCTGACTTATTTCACTTAGTATAATACTCTCTAGGTCCACCAATGTTGCTGCAAATAGTAAGATTTCATTATATTTTATGGCTGTGTAATATTCTATTGTGTATATATACCACAACTTTTTTTTTTTTTTTTTTTTGGCGGTACGTGGGCCTCTCACTGTTGTGGCCTCTCCCATTGTGGAGCACAGGCTCCGGACGCACAGGCTCACTGGCCATGGCTCACGGGCCCAGCTGCTCCACAGCATGTGGGATCTTCCTGGACCAGGGCATGAACCCGTGCCCCCTGCATTGGCAGGCGGACTCTCAACCACTGCACCACCAGGGAAGCCCACCACATCTTTTTTTATCCATTAATCTATCAATGGCTTTAGATCCAAAATGAGTCTTTGTAGGCAGCATGTATATGGGTCTCGTTTTTTTTTTTTAATCAATTTAGCCAGCCTATTTTTTTTTTTTTTTTTGTATGGGTAAGTTCATTTTTTTATCTTGTCTGGATGCTCAAAATTTTTGTATGTTTTTGAAGTTCAAGTATTTACCACAGTATTTATAGGAAACAGTCATTTACATTAATAGTACCTGGGTCTTAGTATGCCTTTTAAAATAGAGCCACAAATTTCCAGTATATCCCTCATGTGAAGTACTACTGCAAATTTTTCTTATATTAAATACTGAGTCCTTTTTTTGTATTACGTAAGTAGATACTCAAGAATTTGTATTTTTTCTTGAAAAAAGGTTCTGTTTTCACAGGCAAATAAACATTAGCCATGTAGGTAAGGGAAGGATATATTCTCCAGACAATGGGAATAGCAAATATAAATAGCAATAAAAGAGGTCTTTTAGAAACACAGGCAGTCCAATTTCCAAAATTGAAGGTGAATGTAAAGAGGCATAACAGCAGAGACAAAAGAGATTGGATTATATTTATCACAAAGGATGGTATACCCTAACAAAAAATATTTCTTTATTTTATATTATTTATTTATTTTTATTTTTATTGAAATATATTTAAGATAACATTGTGTAAATTTAATGTTTGCAACATTAATTTGATACATTTATATATTTTACAGTGTGATTGCCGTGGTAGTGATAATTATCACCTTTATCACAATACATAATTATCATTTCTATTTAGTTGGAATAAATACATTCTAGTCTTTTAGCAAGTTTGATGATTTTAATAAAATATTGTTTTCTATGTTCATTATACTGTGCATTAAATCTCTCTTTATATATATTATAATTTCTTTATGCATTCATCAGTTCAAGAACACTTAGATTGTTTCCATATCTTGGCTATTATAAATAATGCTGCAATATACATAGGAGTGAAGATATCTTTTTGAAGTACTGATTTCATTTCCTTTTATGTATACCGAGAAGAGGGATTACTGAATCTTTGATAGTTCTATTTTTAATTTTTTGAGCAACTCCCATACTCT
>NW_006785962.1:621841-640880 GCF_000442215.2 Lipotes vexillifer
CGGGCCTCTCACTGTTGTGGCCTCTCCCATTTGCGGAGCACAGGCTCCGGACGCGCAGGCTCAGCGGCCATGGCTCACGGGCCCAGCCGCTCCGCGGCATGTGGGGTCCTCCCGAAACGGGGCACGAACCCGCGTCTCCTGCATCGGCAGGCGGACTCTCAAGCACTGCGCCACCAGGGAAGCCCCAAGCCTATGTTTTTTGATTAAAGCATCTAGTCTATTTGCATTTAAAGTAATTATTGATAGATATGTTGACTTATTGACATTTTGTTAATTGTTTTTTGGGTGTTTTTGTAGTTCTTCTCTGTTCCTTTCTTCTCTTGTTCTCTGCCCTTGTGATTTGATGACTTTAGTGTTATGTTTGTGTTCCTTTCTCTTTACTTTTTTGTGTATCTATTATAGGTTTTTGGTTTGTGGTTACTATGAGATACATATATGAAAATCGATGTATATAGCAGTCTATTTTAAATTGATGGTTGCTTAAGTTCAAGTGCATTCTAAAAGCTTTATATTTTTACTCCCCCTTCCCCACGTTTTATGTTTTTGACCTCATATCTTACATCTTTTTATTTTGCATATCTCAAATACTTATTGTAGTTAGAGTTGATTGTACTACGTTTGCCTTTTAACTTTCATTCTAGCTTTTTAAGTGGCTGAGCCACTGCCTTTACTATATATTTGCCTTTACAAATGAGAATTTTTTTCTTTCACATATTTTCTTATTTCTAGTTGTGACCATTTTTTTCTGCTTAAAGATGACTCTTTAACATTTCTTTTAAGGCCACTCCATTAGTTTTTGCTTGTCTGGGAAAGTATCTGTCCTTCAATTCTAAATGATATCCTTGTTGTATAGAGTATTCTAGGTTATGTGAAGTTTTTTCCTTTCGGCACTTTAAATATATCCCACCACACTCTTATGGCTTGTAAAGTTTCTGCTGGGAAATCAGCTAATAGTTTTATGGGGTTCCTCTTATATATGATTAGTTGTTTTTCTCTTACCTTTAAGATTTTCCCTTTATCTTTAACTTTTGCCATTTTAATTTTAACGTGTCTTGGTGTGGATCTCTTTGGATTCATCTTTTTTGGGACTCTGTGCTTCCTGTAGCTGGACTCTGTTTTCTCCTTCATGTAAGGGAAGTTTTCAGCCATTATTTCTTCAAATAGGCTTTCTGTCCCTTTCTCTTGCTCTTTTCCTTCTGAGATCCTTATAATGTGAATGTTAGTATGCTTGATGTTGTCCCAAAGCTCCATTAAACTATTTTCATTTCTAAAATTCTTTTTCTTTTTGCTGTTTTGGTTGGGTGATTTCTACTACCTTGTCTTCCAGGTTGCTAATCCATTCTGCATCCTTTAATCTGCTGTTGATTCCCTCTAGTGTTGCAATCCCCTCTGGTCACCAGAGCCTGGGGCTCCAGGGACATCCCCTGTGTGGGCTGCATGAACCCTTTTGTTGTGGTTGGCCTGTGATTGCTGCATGCGCATTGGTGGGCAGGGCTGCACCCCTAGGGTGGGAGACACTTTAGAGAAGCACCAGTACCGGCTGGGGCTGCCTGCTGGATGGGGTGAGACAGGAGTTTCTTTGTATGGGTACTGGTGCTGGCTGAGGCTATCCACCAGGTGGGGTGGGCCAGGAGACACTTCGGAGGAGCTGGCTGGGGCTAGCAGGTTGAACAAGGCTGGTCCCCAAGGGAACTCCAGGGCAAGGCACACAATGTTAGCTAGGTTGATGGAGAGTGCCTAAAATGGCACCTTCCAGTACTGGGCCAGCTAGGTGGAAGGAGAGCAAAAAAAACATAGTGCCCAATAGCACTTCTATCATTAGAGAAAGTTTCATAAGATCCCTGCCCACTTTGGCACAGGCCCTAAAATTAGTCAGTGACTCTCCTTTTTGCATGACCCACATGCTTTTCAAGCTGCTGCCTCTGTGCTGGAACTTGGAGCAAATGAATCTGTGCGTGAGCCCTTCTGGAGTGGAGTCTTGGTTTCCCACAGCCCCTTTGGGCTCTCCAAGATGTAAGCCCCACTGTATCCAAAACCAGATGTTATGGGGGGGTGTCTTCCTAGTGCAGGTCCCCTGAACTGGGGAGCCCAACATGTGGCTTGAATAAGTTGCTCCTCAGGGGCGACCTCTGCAGTTGTGATATTCCTCTCACTTGTGGGTCACTGCATCAGGGGTGTGGGTTCTGACTAGATTGCATCTCTGCCCTTCCTACCCATCTCAATGTGACCTTTACTTTATATCCTTAGTTGTAGAGAATCTGTTCTGCTAGTCTTCAGGCCATCCTCAGAGATAGTTGTTTTATATGTAGTTGTAGTTTTGGTGTGTCCATGGGAGAAGGTGAGTGCCAGATCTTCCTATTCTGCCATCTTGATCTTTCTCCTTTATTTTACAGTATACATGTACAGCTAATCTAAGTTCACATTCAAATAATGCTATACCACTTTTTGAGTAAGGCAAGTATCTTATAACAAAGTAGTCCTAATTCCTCCTCCCTTCCCTTGTGTCATTGTTGTCATTTATTTCACTCATGCATAAGGTATAATCATTGAATGCATTGTTGCTATTATTATTTTGAACAAACTTTTATGTATTCTATCAATTAAGAATAAGAAAAATACATGTTTTTATAATAAAAAAACTTAAAAAAACTTGTCATAACGCTGGGGGCCTCCTATTTTATCCCCAGATTTGGCTCAGGACTTTTCTTTTTCTCAGGACTCTTAATTATACTGTTATCTTGCTGGTGCATTTACTGAAGGAAGGAGTGGGGTGGGATTTGGGGAATACAGTGCATTCACCGCCAGCTTTAAAACTATATGACCTTCATTAGCTTTTTTAAAAAAATTAATTTATTTAATTTATTTATTTTTGGCTGCATTGGGTCTTTGTTGCTGGGCGCAGGCTTTCTGTAGTTGCGGTGAGCAGGGGCTACTCCTCATTGCAGTGCACAGGCTTCTCATTGTGTTGGCTTTTCTTATTGCAGAGCATAGACTCTAGGCACGTGGGCTCAGTAGTTGTGGCTCGCGGGCTCCAGAGTGCAGGCTCAATAGTTGTGGTGCATGGGCTTAGTTTCTCCACAACATGTGGGATCTTCTTGGACCAGGGTTCGAACCTGTGTACCCTGCATTGGCAGGTGGATTCTTAACCACTGTGCCACCAAGGAAGCCCTTTTTTTTTTTTTAACATTTATTCCACAAATAGCCTACTGGCAATGAATTCCTTCAAGTTTTGTTTGTCTGAGAAAGTCTTTCTCTTTCACTTTTGAGGGACAATTTCACTGGATACAGATTTCTGGGCTGGTGCTTTTTCCCTCTCTCTCTGTCAACACTTCAAATATTTCACCACACTCTCTTCCTGCTTGCATAGTTTCTGAAGAGAGGTCTGGTGTAATTCTTATACTTACCTCTCTATAGGTAAAGTAATATTATTTTTCCTTTGGTTTCTTTCAAGATTTTTTCTTTATCTTTTATTTTGTGCAGTCTGAAAGTGATGTGCTTAGGTGTGGATTTTTTGGCATTTATCTTGCTTGCTGTTCCCTGAGATTTCTGGATTTTTGGTTTGATGTCTAACATTAATTTCATGAAATTTTCAGTCATCATTGCTTCAGATATTTTTTCTGTTCCTTTCTCTCTTCTCCTGGTATTTCCATTATGCATATGTTACACCTTTCATAGCTGCTGCCACACAGTTTTTGGATATCTGTTCTTTCTTTTTAATTTTGTTTTCAGTTTTAGAAATTTCTATTGACATATCCTCATACTCACTGATTATTTCCTCAGCCATGTCCAGTCTACTACTGAGCTCATGAAATATATTGTTTTTTTCTTTTAAGTGGGAAGCAGTTGCATAGCACAGGGAGATCACCTCAGTGCTTTGTGACCACCTAGGGGTTGGGATAGGGAGGGTGGGAGGGAGGGAGATGCAAGAGGGAAGAGATATGGGGATATATGTATATGTATAACTGATTCATTTTGTTATAAAGCAGAAACTAACACACCATTGTAAAGCAATTATACTCCAGTAAAGATGTTAAAAAAAGAAGAAAAAAAACACAGTTTCATTGAGATATAACTGATATACAGAAAATTGCACATATATTATGTATTCAATTTGATGGATTTGGACATATGCACACATCCATGAAACTATCACCATAATCAAGTAATAGATATATGCATCATCTCCAAACATTTCTTATGCCTCTTTGTTTTGTTTTGTTTGTGGTAAGAACATTTAAAATGAGATTTATCCCCTTAAATTTTTAAATGCACAATACAGTACTGTTAACTCTAGTTGCACAGCAGATCTCTAAAACTTATTCATCTTGTGTAAATGAAACTTGATATCCATTTAACAACAGCTTTCTATTTACCTCTCCTTCAGCCCCTAGAAACCACTATTCTATTCTCTGTTTCTATGAGTTTGACTATTTTACATACTTCATATAAGTGAAATCATGTGGTATTTGTATTCTGACTGGCTTATTTCACTTAGCATATTGCCCTTCAAGTTCATTTATGTTATTGCAAATGGCAGGATTTCCTTCTTTTTGAAAGCTGAATAATAGTCCATTGTGCTTGTGTGCATGTGCGTGCATGTGTATGTATAATGTTTCTTTATCCATTCACTTGTTTATGGATATTTGGATTGTTTTCTCAAATGCTTTCTTCTTTTCCATTACAGTGTATTTTTTATTTCAAGCACTTCTTTTGATTCTTTCCTAGATTTTCCATCTCTTTGCTTAAATTACTCATCTGTTCTTTCATGCTGTCTACTGTATCCATTAGTGCCTTTAGCATATTTTATTTTAAATTCCTGGTGTGATAATTCCAACAGCCTTGCCATATGAGTCTGGTTCTGATGTTTTCTTTGTCTAGCTTCTTTCCAAAGTGTGTTTTTTACCTTTTAGTATGCCTTGTAATTTGTTGTTGAAAACCATACGTGATGTACTGGGTAAAAGGAACTGGTGTAAAGTGGCTTTTATCAATGTGGTGGTAAGGTGTGGGAGAGAAGCATTCTTCAGACCTACAATTAGGTCTCAGCCTTTTAGTGAGCTTGTGCTCTTGGGTAGTGACTTTCACAAGGGCTTCTCAGTTTTTTCTTCTCCTTATGTGGGTCAGGAAGGTCAGAGTGTGCTAGAGTTGGGTATTTCCCTTTCCCCAGGTTGGGCAGGCACTGATAAAAGCCCAGTAGGTTACACCCTGATAAAATAGTTTGGAAGGCAGGGCCTCACTGTGAAGAACAGAATGCTCTGGGCATATTTCCAAATGGCTCCTTTTCCCATTCTTTGATTAGAAGCACAAGGATATTTTTCTCTGATCTTCATTGTGGGAACCTGGTAGGGCTCCTGGAGGTAAAAATCACAAAAGTGTCAGGGCATCTCTATGACTAGACCCTCTGGAATTTTTAATTCTCAAACTTGTCCACACTGAGCTGCCAGCAATTCACCAGTTATAGTTTAGGTTTTCCTACCCCAGTACTGGTTCCCATGGATGTTTCCACTTTGGGTTTCTGTTCTGGTAAATGTAATTCTCTGTATCTGCATGTCTGTCTGTCCAATTTGGGGCACATCAGTTTGCCCTGCATCTTCAATTCTCTGACGGGTCTACGAAGAGTTGTTAATTCTTTTTCAGTTTTTTAGTTGTTTTTAGGATGGAGTGATGATTTCCAAGCTCCATACATGTTGTACTGGAAAGTGGATACCTTTCTTTCATTTTAGAAGGTTGTTTTTTCTGGATATAGAATTCTTGCTTGATTCCTCCCCAAGCACTTTAAATATGTCATCTCACTGCCTTCTGGCTTCCACGGTTTCTGGTAAGAAATTAGCTGTTGGGGGGGAATCGGGAAGATGGTGGGAGAGTAAGACGCGGAGATCACCTTCCTCCCCACAGATACACCAGAAATACATCTACACGTGGAACAACTCCTACAGAACACCTACTGAATGCTAGAAGAAGACCTCAGACCTCCCAAAAGGCAAGAAACTCCCCATGTACCTGGGTAGGGCAAAAGAAAAAAGAATAAACAGAGACAAAAGAATAGGGACGGGACCTGCACCGGTGGGAGGGAGCTGTGAAGGACGAAAAGTTTCCACACACCAGGAAGCTCCTTCGCGGGCGGAGAGTGCGGGTGGCAGAGGGGGAAAGCCCCAGAGGAGAGCACAGCAACAGGGGTGCGGAGGGCAAAGCAGAGAGATTCCTGCACAGAGGACGGGTGCCGACCGGCACTCACCAGCCCGAGAGGCTTGTCTGATCACCCACCGGGGCCTGCAGGGCTGGGAGCTGAGGCTTGGGCTTCTGTCGGAGCGCAGGGAGAGGACTGAGTATGGCAGCGTGAACACAGCCTGCAGGGGGTTAGTGCACCATGGCTAGCCGGGAAGGAGTCTGGATAAAAGTCTGGACCTGCCAAAGAGGCAAGAGACGTTTTCTTCCCTCTCTGTTTCCTGGTGCGTGAGGAGAGGGGATTAAGAGCGCTGCTTAAAGGAGCTCCAGAGACGGGCGCGAGCCACGGCTAACAGCACAGACTCCAGAGATGGGCATGAGATGCTAAGGCTGCTGCTGCTGCCACCAAGAAGGCTGTGTGCGAGCACAGGTCACTATCCACACCTCCCTTCTGGGGAGACTGTTTAGCCTGCCACTGCCAGGGTCCTGGGATCCAGGGACAACTTCCCCGGGAGAACGCATGGCCCGCCTCAGGCTGATGCAACGTCCCGCCGGCCTCTACCGCTGCAGGCTCATCCCGCATCTGAACCCCTCCCTCCTCCCATCGTGAGTGAGCCAGAGCCCCCGAAGCAGCTGCTCCTTTAACCCCGTCCTGTCTGAGCGAAGAACAGACGTCCTTACACGTAGAGGCAGAGCCAAATCCAAAGCTGAGCCCCGGGAGCTGTGCGAATGAAGAAGAGAAAGGGAAATCTCTCCCAGCAGCCTCAGAAGCAGCGGATTAAATCTTCACAATCAGGGGCTTCCCTGGTGGCTCAGTGGTTGAGAGTCCACCTGCCGATGCAGGGGACACAGGTTCGTTCCCTGGTCTGGGAAGATCCCACAGTCCGCGGAACGGCTGGGCCCGTGAGCCATGGCTGCTGAGCTTGCACGTCCGGAGCCTGTGCTCCACAACAGGAGAGGCCACAACACTGAGAAGCCCGCATACCACCAAAAAAAAAAAAAAAAAAACTCCACAATCAACTTGATGTACCCTGCATCTATGCAATACATGAATAGACAACGACTCAACCCAAATTGAGGAGGTGGGCTTTGAGACCAAGATTTAGGATTTTTTCCCCTTTTCCTCTTTTTGTGAGTGTGTATGTGTATGCTTCTGTTTCAGATTTTGTCTGTACAGCTTTGCTGTCACCATTTGTCCTAGGGTTCTATCCGTCCATTTTTTTTTTATTAAAAATTTTTTTATCTTAATAATTATTTTTTATTTTAATAACTTTATTTTATTTTATCTTATTTTATTTTATCCTCTTTCCTCTTTCTTGCTTTCCTTCGTTCCTTCCTTCCTTTCTTTCTACTTTTTCTCCCTTTTATTCTGAGCTGTGTGGATGAAAGGCTCTTGTTGCTGCAGCCAGGAGTCAGTGCTGTGCCTCTGAGGTGGGAGAGACAACTTCTTGGTCCACAAGAGACCTACCAGCTCCACATAATACCAAATAGTGAAAATCTCACAGAGATCTCCATCTCAACACCAGCACTCAGCTTCACTCAATGACCAGCAAGCTACAGTGCTGGACACCCTATGCCAAACAACTAGCAAGACAGGACCACAACCCCA
This sequence comes from Lipotes vexillifer, assembly GCF_000442215.2. Classification (NCBI taxonomy): domain Eukaryota; kingdom Metazoa; phylum Chordata; class Mammalia; order Artiodactyla; family Lipotidae; genus Lipotes; species Lipotes vexillifer. The sequence goes on from NW_006785962.1 coordinate 629,613, forward strand.
CCCATTAGCAGAGAGGCTGCCTAAAATCATAATAAGTCCACAGACACCCCAAAACACACCACCAGACGTGGACCTGCCCAACAGAAAGACAAGATCCAGCCTCGTCCACTAGAACACAGGCACTAGTCCCCTCCACCAGGAAGCCATCACAACCCACTGAAACAACTTTAGCCACTGGGGACAGACACCAACAACAATGGGAACTACAAACGTGCAGCCTGCAAAAAAGAGACACAGTAAGATAAGCAAAATGAGAAGACAGAAAAACTCACAGCAGATGAAGGAACAAGATAAAACCACACCAGACCTAACAAATGAAGAGGAAATAGGCAGTCTACCTGAAAAAGAATTCAGAATAATGCTAGTAAAGATGATCCAAAATCTTGGAAATAGAATACAGAAAATGCAAGAAACATTTAACAAGGACCTAGAAGACTAAAGATGAAACAAGCAACGATGAACAACACAGTAAATGAAATTAAAAATACTCTAGATGGGATCAATCGCAGAATAACTGAGGCAGAAGAACGGATAAGTGACCTGGAAGATAAAATAGTGGAAATAATGACTGCAGAGCAGAATAAAGAAAAAACAATGAAAAGAACTGAGGACAGTCTCAGAGACCTCTGAGACAACATTAAATGCGCCAACATTCGAATTATAGAGGTTCCAGAAGAAGAAGAGAAAAAGAAAGGGACTGAGAAAATATTTGAAGAGATTATAGTTGAAAATGTCCTTAATATGGGAAAGGAAATAGTTAATCAAGTTCAGGAAGCACAGAGAGTCCCATACAGGATAAATCCAAGGAGAAACACACCAAGACACATATTAATCAAACTGTCAAAAATTAAATACAAAGAAAACATACTAAAAGCAGCAAGGGGAAAACAACAAATAACACAAGGGAATCCCCATAAGGTTAACAGCTGATCTTTCAGCAGAAACTGTGAAAGCCAGAAGGGACTGGCAGGAAATATTTAAAGTGATGAAGCAGAACAAACTACAACCAAGGTTACTCTACCCAACAAGGATCTCATTCAGATTTGATGGAGAAATTAAAACCTTTGCAGACAAGTAAAAGCTGAGAGAGTTCAGCACCACCAAACCAGCTTTACAACAAATGCTAAAGGATCTTATCTAGGCAAAAAACACAAGAGAAGGAAAAGACCTACAATAACAAACCCAAAACAATTAAGAAAATGGGAATAGGAACATACATATCGATAATTACCTTAAATGTAAATGGATTAAATGCTCCCACCAAAAAAAACAGACTGGCTGAATGGATACAAAAACAAGACCCATATATGTGCTGTCTACAAGAGACCCACTTCAGACCTAGAGACACATACAGACTGAAAGTGAGGGGATGGAAAAAGATATTCCATGCAAATGCAAACCAAAAGAAAGCTGGAGTAGCAATTCTTATATCAGAGAAAATAGACTTTAAAATAATGACTACTAGAAGAGACAAAGGACACTACATAATGATCAAGGGATCGATCCAAGAAGAAGACATAACAATTGTAAATATTTATGCACCCAACATATGACAACCTCAATACATAAGGTAAACACTAACAGCCATGAAAGGGGAAATCAACAGTAACACATTCATACTAGGGGATTTTAACACCCCACTTTCACCAATGGACAGATCATCCAAAATGAAAATAAATAAGGAAACACAAGCTTTAAATGATACATTAAACAAGACGGACTTAATTGATATTTATAGGACATTCCATCCAAAAACAACAGAATACACACTTTTCTCAAGTGCTCATGGAACATTCTCCAGGATAGATCATATCTTGGGTCACAAATCAAGCATCAGTAAATTTAAGAAAATTGAAATTGTATCAAGTATCTTTTCCGACCACAATGCTATGAGACTAGATATCAATTACAGGAAAAGATCTGTAAAAAATACTAGCACATGGAGGCTAAACAATACACTACTTAATAACGAAGTGATCACTGAAGAAATCAAAGAGGAAATTAAAAAATACCTAGAAACAAATGACCATGGAGACACGACGACCCAAAACCTATGGGATACAGCAAAAGCAGTTCTAAGAGGGAAGTTTAGAGCAATACCATCCTACCTTAAGAAACAGGAAACATCTCGAATAAACAGCCTAACCTTGCAACTCAAGTAATTAGAGAGTGATGAACAAAATAACCCCAAAGTTAGCAGAAGGAAAGAAATAATAAAGATCAGGTCAGAAATAAATGATAAAGAAATGAAGGAAACGATAGGAAAGATGAATAAAACTAAAAGCTGGTTCTTTGAGAAGATAAACAAACTTGATAAACCATTAGTCAGACTCATCAAGCAAAAAAGGGAGAAGACTCAAATCAATAGAATTAGAAATGAAAAACGAAAAGTAACAACTGACACTGCAGAAATACAAAAGATCATGAGAGATTACTACAAGCAACTCTATGCCAATAAAATGGACAACCTGGAAGAAATGGACAAACTCTTAGAAATACACAATGTGCCAAGACTGAATCAGGAAGAAATAGAAAAATATGAACAGACCAATCACAAGCACTGAAATTGAAACTGTGATTAAAAATCTTCCAACAGACAAAAACCCAGGACTAGATGGCTTCACAGGCGAATTCTATCAAACATTTAGAGAAGAGCTAACACCTATCCTTCTCAAACTCTTCCAAAATATAGCAGACGGAGGAACACTCCCAAACTCATTCTATGAGGCCACCATCACCCTGATACCAAAACTAGACAAGGATGTCACAAAGAAAGAAAACTACAGGCCAATATCACTGATGAACATAGATGCAAAAATCCTCAACAAAATACTAGCAAACAGAATCCAACAGCACATTAAAAGGATCATACACCATGTTCAAGTGGGGTTTATTCCAGGATTGCAAGGATTCTTCAATATATGCAAATCAATCAACGTGATACAACATATTAACAAACTGAAGGAGAAAAACCATACGATCATCTCAATAGTCGCAGAGAAAGCTTTTGACAAAATTCAACATCCATTTATGATAAAAACCCTGCAGAAAGTAGGCATAGAGGGAACTTTCCTCAACATAATAAAGGCCATATATTACCAACCCACAGCCAACATCATCCTCAATGGTGAATAACTGAAAGCCTTTCCACTAATATCAGGAACAAGACAAGGTTGCCCACTCTCACCACTCTTATTCAACATAGTCTTGGAAGTTTTAGCCACAGCAATCAGAGAAGAAAAGGAAATAAAAGGAATCCAAATCGGAAAAGAAGTAAAACTGTCACTGTTTGCAGATAACATGATACTCTACAAAGAGAACCCTAAAGATGCTACCAGAAAACTACTAGAGCTAATCAATGAATTTGGTAAAGTAGCAGGATACAAAATTAATGCACAGAAATCTCTGGCATTCCTATACACCAATGATGCAAAATCTGAAAGTGAAATCAAGAAAACACTCCCATTTACCACTGCAACAAAAAGAATAAAATATCTAGGAATAAACCTACCTAAGGAGACAAAACACCTGTATGCAGAAAATTATAAGACACTGATGAAAGAAGTTAAAGATGATACAAATAGATAGAGAGATATACCATGTTCTTGGATTGGAAGAATCAACATTGTGAAAATGACTCTACTACCCAAAGCACTCTACAGATTCAATGCAATCTTTATGAAACTACCACTGGCATTTTTCACAAAACTAGAACAAAAAATTTCACAATTTGTATGGAAACACAAAAGACCCCGAATAGCCAAAGCAATCTTCAGAATGAAAAATGGAGCTGGAGGAATCAGGTTCCCTGACTTCAGACTATACTACAAAGTTACAGTAATCAAGACAGTATGGTACTGGTGCAAAAACAGAAAGATAGATCAATGGAAGAAGATAGAAAGCCCAGAGATAAACCCACGCACATATGGTCACCTTATCTTTGATAAAGGAGGCAGGAATGTACAGGGGAGAAAGGACAGCCTCTTCAATAAGTGGTGTTGGGAAAACTGGACAGGTACATGTAAAAGTATGAGATTAGATCACTCCCTAACACCATACACAAAAATAAGCTCAAAATGGATTAAAGACCTAAATGTAAGGCCAGAAACTATCCAATTCTTAGAGGAAAACATAGGCAGAACACTCTATGACATAAACCACAGCAAGATCCTTTTTGACTCACCTTCCAGAGAAATGGATATAAAAACAAATTTAAACAAATGGCACCTAATGAAACTTCAAAGCTTTTGCACAGCAAAGGAAACCATAAAGAAGACCAAAGGACAACCCTCAGAATGGGAGAAAATATTTGCAAATGAAGCAACCGACAAAGGATTAATTGCCAAAATTTACAAACAGCTCACGCAGCTCAATAACAAAAAAACAAACAGCCCAATCCAAAAATGGGCAGAAGACCTAAATAGACATTTCTCCAAAGAAGATATACAGACTGCCAACAAACACATGAAAGAATGCTCAACATCATTAATCATTAGAGAAATGCATATCAAAACTACAATGAGATATCATCTCAAACCAGTCAGAATGGCCATAGTCAAAAAATCTAGAAACAATAAATAAATAAATCTAAAACAATCTAGAGGGTGTGGAGAAAAGGGAACACTCTTGCACTGCTGGTGGGAATGTGAAATGGCTCAGCCACTATGGAGAACAGTATGGAGGTTCCTTAAAAAACTACAAATAAGGCTTCCCTGGTGGCACAGTGGTTGAGAGTCCGCCTGCTGATGCAGGGGACACAGGTTTGTTCCCCGGTCCGGGAAGATCCCACATGCTGTGGAGCGGCTGGGCCCGTGAGCCATGGCTGCTGAGCATGCGTGTCCGGATCCTGTGCTCTGCAACGGGAGAGGCCACAGCAGTGAGAGGCCCACGTACCGCAAAAATAAACAGAAAAACCAAAAAACAAAAAACTACAAATAGAAATACCATATGACCCAGCAATCTCACTACTGCTCATATACCCTGAGAAAACCATAATTCAAAAATAGTCATGTACCAAAATGTTCATTGCAGCTCTATTTACAATAGCCTGGAGATGGAAACAACCTAAGTGTCCATCATCAGACGAATGGATAAAGAAGATGTGGCACATATATACAATGGAATATTACTCATCCATAAAAAGAAATGAAATTGAGCTATTTGTAATGCGGTGGATGGACCTAGCATCTGTCATACAGAGTGAAGTAAGTCAGAAAGAGAAAGACAAATACCATATGCTAACACATATATATGAAATTTAAGAAAAAAAAATGTCATGAGTAACCTAGGGGTAAGACAGGAATCAAGACACAGACCTACTAGAGAATGGACTTGCGGACATGGGGAGGGGGAAGGGTAAGCTGTGACAAAGCGAGAGTGTGGCATGGACATATATACACTACCAAACGCATAATAGATAGCTAGTAGGAAGAAGCCACATAGCACAGGGAGATCAGTTCGGTGCTTTGTGACCACCTAGAGGTTTGGCATAGGGAGGGTGGGAGGGAGGGAGATGCAAGAGAGAAGAGATATGGGTACATATGTATATGTATAACTGATTCACTTTTTTCTAAAGCAGAAACTAGCACACACTGTTAAAGCAATTATACTCCAATAAAGATGTAAAAATAATAATTTAGATGTTAATCTTATTGGGGATCCCTTGGACATGTTCAGTCACTTCTCTCTTGCTGCCTTTCTTTTTTTGCCTTTGATCACTTTGAATATGTGTTTCAGTGTGGATCTCTTTAATTTTATACTTCTTGGAGTTGATTGAGCTTGGATGTATAGAGTCATGTCTTTTTTCAAATTTTGGAAGTTCATGGTCATTATGTTTTCAAATGTGCTTTCTGTCCTTTCTCTCTCTTCTCTCCTTCTGGGAATCCCATTATGCACATAGTACTTTTGATGTTGTCCCATAGGTCTCTTAGGCTCTACTCTTTTTTCTTCATTCTTTTCTCTTTCTACTCACAATACTAGATAATCTCAGTTCACTATAATCACACTCATTGATTCTTTCTTCTAACTGCTTAAATCTGCTGTTGAACTCCTCTCAATGATTGTAATTCTCAGCTCTGGAAATTGTATTTTGTTCCTTTTTATAATTTCTCCCTCTTCATTGGTATTCCTTATTTGGTTAGATATCACTCTCCTGGTTTCCTTTAGTTCTTTGTTTATGGTTTCCTTTATTTCTTTGAGCATATTATATCCATACATTTAAAATCTTTGTATAGTAAGTTGAATGCCTGAGCTTCTTTGTGGACAATTTCTATTCATTCCTTTTTTCCTGTGAATGGACCATATTTTCCTGTTTCTTTGCATGTCTCTATTTTTTTATTGAAAATTGGACATTTTGAATATTATAATGTGACAACTCTGGAAACCAGATTCTGCCTCCTCTTCAGGGTTTGTTTCTGCTGACTATAGTGGGTTGTTGTTTGCTTGTATTGTGACTTTTCTAAACTATCTGTATGAAGTCTATATCCTTTGTTTAGTGTGCCCACTGAAGTCTGTGTTCTGTTAGCTTAATGGTCAGCTGTTGTTTTGACAGACTTAGCCTAAATGCCTGGAGCCAAGAAATGCAAAAAAGAAGAAAAACAAGAAGGATAAAAATACTCTCCCAACCTCTGCCTATTGGTTCAGTGCTGGGGCACTCCTTCAATGCTTAGCTGGGTCACTTACGACTCTGCCTTAGCTTCCACTTCCTACATGTGTAAAGCCTGAAGACCAGCCAGAGATGAAAACTTAGGGTCTTCTCAGGCCTCTTCAAGCATGTGTCCTGCCCTTGTTATGTATATGGGTTTTTGATTCCCCAGTATACATAAAAGCTTTTGATAGTCCTTATTCTCACATATCTCCTGCCCATTCTCTTCCTTCCCAGGCTTCTAGATGTGTCTATTGCTTGTCTCAAGTGTTGTCCTTTGCCTCAGGCTGCTGTGGCCAATACCTATATATTTAAATGATTTTTGGCAATAGCCTCCCTGGAAGCCACCTGACTCCAGTGGACACTTTGAGTCAAGCAAAATAAAAAGAAACCTTTGTACCAGTTCTTGAGGGAGGCTCCAGGCAGGTTGAGACCCATAACACAATTCTTTAAGGGTAAGGTCCATATTGCTCCTTTTGGCACTGGCAACTTGCACCAGTTGTGCCTGCTACTGTCCTCACAGCTGCTGCTGATCTGGAGTGTGGGGGATGATAAGTGAATGATTTAAAACACCAAAGCACTCTCTTACCACAAAGCAACATCTTCTTTCTTTAATAAATCTTGGTGTTATAAGTACCCTTGTTGTAAGTTCTTGACTAGATTCCAGAGTTTTTCCATAGCTAATTCTGACAGTTTTTCTAGCTCATTAGCTGCTTTTCGGGAGGGTTGTATACCTGGAGTTCCCTATTCTGTAATTTTCACTGACTGATCTATCCTAATTCTTAAAACACTATGCTCTGCTAGTCATGAGTGCTACATGAAGTCCAAAGGCTGAAGTGGCTCTAGAATTTCCAACAGGCAGTTTTTAAGGGTGGCAGAGGGAACTGGTTAGAGAAGCAGATTAGAGAAATAGAGAACTTTTCTTAGGCTGTGTTTGCAAAGCACATTGCATAAGTTTGCGAAAACACCAGTTGTTAATATCATGGATGCATGAGAACTGATGGAAATTATGGGGCAAAGTATTAAATCCTTCCCAGGCCTCTCTTGGTGCTGTGGAAGTAGCAAGCAGTTCTTTGATAGGGAAGCTGCTTCTGAGATTACATGTCAGGATGGGAAGATGAGCCTGGTCAACCACCAATAGTCCCTTCTTGAGATGGACTTGGGAGTCAAGCAAACTGGTCTGAATGTTGGGTTAGGTCCAGGGTTTAGTGAGCCTTTTTCTATCATTCTCCTCTTGGGCTGAAGAAGGTATATAGCCAACTCAGGTGTAATGGCCAGAGCTATAAAGACTTCTCAGGTTCATTCTTACTCCACTCCCACCCGCTACTCCACCATCCTCCACAGTCTCTGAGGCTTATTGAAAATCACTGTGCTCTGGAACTATCTGCTCTGAATGGATGCCAATCCAGGCCAAAAGGAACTCTTTATCCATACACATTGATGCTTATCCTATGGCCACCAGGGGGCAGCTGGGTTTTGGAGACTATTACCACAACCACCATGCCCCACCCCCCAAAGCTAATTTTGAATGGCAGCTTCCAACTTTCTTCCCATAACTTTGCCCTGGAGCCTGAAGTGCACTGCAGAAAAGTAGGCAGCTTTTCAAATCACGTGATCCAGACATAGTCATCAAGTTACTCCTCGGGCCAGGAGAATGTCCAAGTGTGGCTGTTGTGATTTAGAGTGTTAGAATGTCAGCACTGGGGGACCCTTGGGGATTACCTAGGCCAGGTTTTGGGGGTTTGGAGATTTGTTTTTGTTTTTTCTTCAACTTAAAGATGCAACTCTTTTGGTTAAAGGGTAGTGGTGATTGTTGACAGTGGGAGGCCCTGGGCTCAACCATGGCCTGAAGAGATACCTCAGAATTCTAGGGCAGCGTGGTCCAACTTTCCATCCTACTCAGAGCACCTACATAATTTTACCTATCTACCAGCCAGTGTGATAATATTTATTTAATATGTTTCTTTAAATTGACTCACTTTTTTTCTTAAATTCAGCCTCATCCTATATAATATCATAAATTTAATGTCCTAAGCATATTTTTTTCTAATTCATATTAAAATACATCCATGACTATTGAAATTTAAGATTTATTTCTGGTAGCACTTAAAATTGTCTCATGTCCTTGTATTACACTTCAGGAAATCACCTTATGGCACCAAAGAGCACAGCTGGGAAAGTACTTATCCTAGTTCATTCTATTGTCAGGTAAAGACAGTAAAAGACCCAGAACGGGCAAGTGACTTATCCAAGGTCACTCAGTGACAGTGACAGAGCTGGGACTTAAACCCAAGTCTACTGACTTCCAGGCCTTTTCTCCTTTCACTGTACCATATTCCAAGGGTATTAGGAAGCCCTTCCACTATCCAGACTCTCCCATAGGAAGGAAGGGAAGAAGGATGGAAAGGAAGGAGAAGAAATACTATTTGCATACTGAATTGGGACTGGTACAGAATCTATGACTCAGGAGGGCCAAGGGAGGTGTGGGGTACAATGATTTCCCATGTCTCTCTGGGTCAAGTGCCTGTGAGGCCCCATATTCCAAAGCCTGGTCTCATTTGCTCATACACACAACATGAAATTATAGAGCACCTATCATGTGCCTGAGAATACAAAAAGCTTATATTCCAGTGGGTGAAACATCTCAGTAAACAGCTGATTAGACTGCTGGGTCAGGGAGCACAGGGTGCTGCAAGAGCACAGAGAAAGGCTTGATGAAAGTGGGGAGGGGGAGGAGAGTGGGCACAAGCCCTGGCCTACCCAAGTTCAGCAGCCCTAGTCCAAAGGTTTGATTTTCTCTTCTCTCAACCATGGGGACTGATAAGTATTAAATACCCTTCAAAGTATGGAGTTGCAAGGCCATGGCCCTACAGTCTGTTGCTTTTTTTTTTTAACCACTGACATTTGTCACCAATGTCCCTTCCTTTTGCCTACTCCTTCATAGCCTTTGCAAACACAGAACCCACCCTCCAAACGGGAATGAACAAATTGAATGTGACCAGAAAACTCAACTCCAAAAGTACTGAGTGCTGGGCTGTGGCTCCTCCCAATCTCCTCCCCTGCCCAGACTTGTTAATGGAGCACTTCAAAAAGGAAGTGTTGGAAATAGGTCTGTAACTGATTAGTAGTATCTGATTCTGCTATACCTCTATTTGGTTTCCCTAGCTGGATGAGAAGCTGGGGACCGACTCCCACCCCCTTCACACATGCGCTGCTTCCCCAGAAACCTGGACATAGGGATTTTGTTGCTGATTGGCTGGCAGGGCCTTGAGGGCCACTTTTACCATCATCTCTGCTCCCCCAAATACCCACAAAAGCTCCAAACCCCTAAAATGAAATCTTCTAATAGGAAGAGGGCCCAAAATACTGTTTCTTTCATAACTACCCCCTAGATTGGATTCCTCACAGCCAGGAAAGTGTTCACCTTGAGGGAGCTCTACTGATATAGGTATCAGGCTTAGCCGCCCTGCTAAAACTGGGGCTCCTGAGGCAATGCGTAGGGAGAGGACAGACCAGCCATAGCACCAGACTCATCTTCAACTGTCTCTGCCCACTTTTCCCTTCAGGATCCTTGTCTCTGTTTGTAGTTTTCTCCCTGGCTCCTTCTCACTCCATTCACATCCCCAGGGATCTCAAGTACCCCAGTTTTCACCAATCCAATAAATTCATTTGTGGTGGGAAAATTTCTGGATGGAGATAAGAAAACATGGGTTCAAGTCTTGGCTTTTTCACTTACTAGTTGTGTTACTTGGAACAAAATAATTTCACCTCTCTGTTTTACCTCAGTTTCCTCTTTGCGAAACAGGCATGATAATCCCTGACCCACTTACCTCTCAGAAAATTACTGTACAGATCAAAGGGGATACTGAACATCAAGTTGCTTTGTGAACAGTCAATCACAATGTACAAGTGAAAGGTTGAATGAGTCATCTCTCTTTGGGGATTGGTATTTTGAAAGAGCATAACTTGAAGGAAGCTGCCACTAATATAGTATTTTAAACATCAGGGCAGGATGGGATAGAGGGTGGAGGCTCAGGCCACTTTGTTGACTTTATTATTCACGTGACAACCAATTATTAAACATCTACTATGTCTAGGCATTCTTCTAGATACTGGAGATAAAAGTCGCTGCTCCCAAGGAACTGACATTCTAGGAGCATGGCAGGGACCTAAGAAAAATAGCCCCTGTCCCTCTGGCCTAAGAAACTGAATCCAAGGTTTAGTTCTGAGCCTCAGGGCTATGGAAGAGCTTTCAATCACTATATTTAATGATTTCCATATAAAATCTATTTTAGCATTAACTCAACAATATCAGCCATTTGTTGAGGCCGTGTGTAGATCCAAAGTAATGTGTCATATATTCAATAACATGCATTTAATTCAACAAATGTTTATTGAGTACCCACTATGTGCTTGTCACTCTGTAAGTGTGGGGACAGTGAATGGAAGAGGGTGTACAGAATTAAACAAGTTGGAGTTTCTGTCCTTGAAGAGCTCCTAGCTAAGTAATGGAGGTAATTACAAAAAGATAGGCCCATGGGCTTCCTTGGTGGCGCAGTGGTTGAGCGTCCGCCTGCCGATGCAGGGGACACAGGTTCGTGCCCCGGTCCGGGAAGATCCCACAT
>NW_006785962.1:640997-682369 GCF_000442215.2 Lipotes vexillifer
ACATGGGGGAGGGGGCGGGCGAAACAAAAAAAAAAAAAAAAAAAAAAAAAAAAAGATAGGCCCATGATGCAAATCTGGAGTTGCCCCAGTTTAACCCAGTAAAGGGTGAAAATAGATACCCAATAAAAGTGAAATATTATAATTGAGTGCAAAATGCTATGAGAATTCTGAGGGAACATTTATAAGATCTATAATATGGGGAAAGCTTCATCAAAATGGTGACATTTGAGCTGGATCTTAAAGGTAGAATATATTCTTAGTAAGTATAAAGGGAAGTAAATCACCCATGAGAATGGTCACAAGTAAAAAGATGACAATTCCAAGAGGACAAATAAATGTTTGATACATGTATTAAAAGGTACTCATTTAATCAGGGAAATAAAATAAAAACCACAATGTAATTTACACGAGAATAAATAAAATGAAAAAGATTAACAATACCAAGTGTTGTCAAGGATGTGGAGCAACTACTACTGAGAATATACATAGAAATAATCACTTCAGAAACTGTTTGGCAGCATCTACTAAAATGTAAAGATATGCATGCCTTATGAGCTAGTAGTCCCACTTCTTAAGTATACATCTAATGGAATTGCATACATATGTGCAACACCATTCATTATAGTCAAACACTGGAAACAACCCAAATGTCCATGTTCATGTAGTATATTCATTCAATAAAATAATATGCAGCAATGAAAATGAATGAACTATTGCTGTACACTAAATGAATGACTCTCAGAAGCATAAAATTAAGGGAAAGAAGCCAGACACAAAAGAGCACACAATTCCATTTATATAAAGTATAAAAAATAGGCAAAATTAATCTATGCTATTAGACATCAGGATAGTGGTTACCACCGCAGCAGAAGGAGAGGTTTTAACTCTAAGTAGGCACAAAGGGGGCATCTGGGATGCTGGTAATGATAAGATTGCTGGGATATGGGGGCTGGTTTAATGGGAGTGTCCCATTTGTGAAAATCCAATGATATGCACACATTCACTTTTCTAGATAAAAGAGCTAACAATAAAAAGAGAAGAAACCAAAGGTATCCAATGGAGGAAATGGAAGTCTTTTCAAATGGCATAAGAATAATAGTATATCCATATGAAAAGTACAAACCTCAACTCTTACTTTACAGCACACATAAAAATTACTTTGATACGGATTATAAGTCTAAATGTAATATCTGAAATCATAAAATTTTAGAGGAAAACATAGGAGAATATGACTTGCAGGTAGGCACAGATTTCTTAAGTCACAGAAAGCAATACCCAAACAAGAAAAAAAGAGGCTAAATTAGACTTTATTGAAATTAAAATTTTAATTAATTTTGCAAGTTAAAAATTTGCAAAATGTATATCTGACAAAGGAATGGTATTCAGGATATGTAAAGAGCTCCTACAACTCAATAATAAAAAATGAACAACCTAATTTAAAAATGCACAGGGAATTCCCTGGCAGTCCAGGGGTTAGGACTTGGCGCTTTCACTGCAGTGGCCCAGGTTCAATCCCTGGTCAGGGAACTAAGATTCTGCAAGCCACATGGTACGGCAAATAAAAAAAATAATAATGGTAATAAATAAATAAATAAATAAACTTGGCATTAAAAAATGCACAAAATATTTGAAAGACACTTCACAAAAGAAGATAAGGCCTATAACAACATGAAAAAATATATACTCAATGTCATTAGTCATCGGGGAACTGCAAGTTAAAACCACTACACATCCACTAGAATGACTAAAGTAAAAAATTTTAAATGAAAATACCAAATATTGGTGAGGATGTGGAACTCTTATATACTGCTGGCAGCAGTGAAATATGGAACAACTTATTCTGACACAGTTCTGGCAGTATCTTATATAGTTGAACATACACCTTACCCTATGACCTGACATTTCCACTTCTAGGTATGTACCCAAAAGAACTTAAAATATGTCCATGGAAAGACTTGTATACAAATATTCATAGCAGCCTATTCATAACAGCCCCAAGCTAGAAACAACCCAGATGCCCATCAACTGGTGAATACAATATAAATACAATACAAATACCGTGGAATACTATCCAGCACAACACAGCTGAATCTCAAAAGCATTATGCTGTGAAAGATGCCATGCTCAAAAGGCTACAAACTGTATTATTCCTTTTATATGAATCTCTAGAAAAGACACAACTAATCCATGGTGGTTCTCTCGAGGATGAGGTAGGGGTGGGTCTGACTGGGGAGGGGAATGAGGGAAATCTGTGGGGTGATGGTAATGTTCTATATTTTGATAGGGGTTTGGGTTAGCATTTATCAAAACTCAGCAAATGTTTCCTTAAAATTTATGTATTTCACTATATGTAAGTTTTACCTCAAAAGGAAAAAACTGCAAGAAAATTGAACTCTAATAATATACATGCAGAAATATTGAGGGAAAGATGTATACTAATGTCTTCAATTTACTTTGAAATGCATTAAAAATAACATGGATTGATAGAACAACAGAGAGTTGAATAGATGGACAGATATGTGAAAAAGCAAATATAGTAAATTGTTAATTGTAGAATCCAGTGGTGAGTATACAGGTGTTCATGGTAAAATTATTTCAATTTGGTGGGGGTGAATTGAGCAAAAGGAAACTAGGGCATTTGTGGGAAAGGAAAGAGCTCTGTGCTGCTTGGGCTTAAATGTCATTGTGGGAAGTGGCCCAGGAACCAATCAGAGAGTTGAACAGAGCCCAGATAAGAAGGGGCCCCATGTGGCAGCTCAGGAGTCTGGACTTTACCTTTTAGGCAGTGAGGAATCATCTCAGATTTTTAAGGAGTTGAATGACATGATAAGAGGTAGTGTGGCATGGAAACATGTTCTGTGATTAGGAGTTAAGAGAGAAGGGTTCTGGTCCCACTTACAGCATGACCTTGGGCAAGTGGATCAGTACCTACAGGTCTCAGAAAGTTTCAACAAAATATACTCCTCATTCTTTGACCCCTCTCCCACCCAAAAAGAGGCCCTCAGAAAACTGAGTTTAATCAGGCACAGAAGAAACTGTGTATATATGTACTGAAGGAGAAAAATAAACTGCTTCTTCTTTGTCCTTCCCTTCCAGCCAACTCCCTTGCCCCGGCCCCTTGCACTCTTGCCCTTGCTCCATCTGAATGATTTTTTTCCTCCTCTTTAACTGGATTTCTTTATCTGCAGGGTAAGCAAGTTAGACTTGAAACTTGGCCCCTGGACCAGAGCATACCAGTCACTCTCCTCTAACTCAGCTGCTGATACCTGTTTCTGGCCTTAAGACTCACCACTGTTTCATCCTTCTGTCTCTTGCTCTCTAGAAATTTCCTGTGTAAGGGCCTTGGGGCTCCTAAAGGCCTTAGGTCTGTGGCTATCTTGGAGTCTGAGAAGTCACCCCAAAGAGGTGGACCAGTAAATGTCTGAGGATGCAAACACACTATGTCTACTCCCAGCCTTCCCACTGCTAACCTGAACCCCACCCCATCCCACCCCCAGGTCTCCCTCACTTGGCTCACCTATACTCTCTTCAGCAGTTAGTGTCTCTACCACTGACCTGGTGCTAGGGGAGTTATCTTTCTGCATGTATCAACATATGAAAGAAGCCTCTTGATGTGATGAGGAACTCCCAGATCTCATCATATCTCTGACACTTCACTTTCCCCCTGAAGTTTCTGATTATTCTCCTTTAACAGTCTGACCCAAGCCTGGCCCAGAACTTTATGCCCCACAGAACAGATGAGACTAAGCTGAAATGTTCAACAAGACACTAGAAAAGGGAAGGAAATAAAAACCAGCAGCCCCACAGAGCTAGATAATCTGGCTTCAAAGATATGGCCTGCTCTTAAGGCTAGCAATTCCTGATTGTGTAATAGTTGCTCAATAAATATTTGTGAATGAATACCTATCCACAGTGGAAGTCAGACACTGTTCTTATCCCCAAGGAGCTTAGGTTCTAGTGAGGAGACATGTTAAATGGGTAATTTTAATATAATTTCATAAGTGCTGTGATAGAGAAGTGTTAGTGGTTAAAAATCACAGACCCTGGAGCCAGACTGCCACAGTGTGAATCATAGGTTCTTGAGTAAACGATTTAACCTTTCCCTGTGTTGATTGTAAAATGATACCCCTATCTTATATGTATATATGTCATATTGCTGTTCACAAGTATTTGAGGTAATTAGAATGAAAAGCTTAGGTAATTTATATATCACCTTAAGTAAGTCCTATTCCCTCTTTAGTCTTCAGTGTTCCCATCTGTGTAATGAGATTGGATTTTGTGGAAGGTCCCTTCCAGCTCTGACATCTATGCTCTAGATTTTGGAATTGAACCAATGCCAAAGAACATACTAGGTTGTTTTCTTTTTCCAGTGAAAGCAATCTGCAAACCATCTTGTTAACATTTATTGAGCATTTACTACATGCTAACATTTATTGAGTACCTACTACATGCTAGGTGCTATGCCAGGTGCTTTCCATATTTTATTTCTCATCCTCACAACAAATCTGAAAGATGAGCCTCTTCTCTATTGTTTATGGGCTTTGTTACACTAAGTGGTTAAATTTATTTATTTATTTATAGTACCTTCTTTGTATCAGGCAGTGTTAAATGCTAAGGATATAAAAATAAATAATGCTGACCCTATGCTCAAGGAGGTCACAGTCTAGGAGAAGAAACCAAGATATAAAGGGCAAAGTTCATCCTTACACTGCATTGTAACATGTACCTGAGACACCTCTGTTCCAGCCCTACAAGGGTGTCACTTTTCAGGATAGGAAACTTTTAGCCAAGGTTTAGCACAATGCTTAGCACATGATAGGCTCTCAATAAATATTTCTTGAATAAATGAAAAAAATTAATTAATTTATAAAAGGCTTTAAAAAACCCATCCTATTTCTCCATTGGATATGATCAGGAAACCAATCCATTTCACCCTTTCTCTCACTTCAAGCTTTGCTGTTCTGTACTAGCCCTCAGAGGGTTAAGTCCTATCTCATTTTTTCTATAAAGCTCCTGTTGCTTCTGTCATCTTTTCTCCTCTATGTCTGCTCTAATAATAGACCAATGATTGAGCTGAACTGCTTCCTTGGCATTCAGGAAGCAGGCTCCATGCATATGGCCAATTGATTTGTTTCTAATGCACCTGGCTCAAACTGAAATCAGGCTACATCCAATATCTTTTCCCTTCCATGCCTCCACTTTGGCTACCAGGAGGTGTCAACATTCAAATTCCTTTCCCAAAATCAGTACTCTTTCCTGATTATGGACAATAAAACCTAAGTCTTCTTTGCCTTTGGACTTCTTTTGCCATCACTATTTCTTTTGCCACTACAAGCATCCTGGCTCCTTTTCACAATCAATCCCACTTGGCTCTCACAATCAATCTAAGGTGTTGCTGTGTCATCAGAACTCCTTAGTTAACCTCATAGACATTAATAAAGAAAAGTGAGCAAATGAGGGAAAGATTATGTACCCACCTTCTTGAGAACGTTCTCAATATGTCATCCATTCTCAAGTACTTAGGATGATTTAGGCACAGGACAGGGGGATGATGAGAATGACCTATTAAGTTCCACTCTAGCCTGAGACTTCTATTGAAAAATAGGAGAGGCCCAAAGCAAGGAAGTACATTTGACCTAAATAGAGAGCATCAGGGATAAAAGGCTTTCAGAGGTCATCTGGACCAGTGAGTCCCAAGCACTAACCTGCAGACCCATGGCAGTCTGTGACATTTTCAGCAGAGAAATGTTGAGAAAAATTGTTGCCAACTGACCTTTCTTGAGAAAGACTTTCCTCAGTAAAAGACTATGTCCTTTCTACATTTTCTATATTTCAGTGTTAAAACATCATTTCATTAATGATATAATAGTGATGATACATGCCCTTACATGGCAACATTAAAAGTTAACATCCTTATGTTGGTTCCCAAAGTTTGGGGAGAAATTTTAGAGAAATTGTACGAGTCTTTGAGATCCAATTTTTTGGTTATTATTATTTTGGTCTAGTGGTTTCAGAACCTGGCAGTGCATCAATATTACTGGGAGCCTTGTTAAAACTATGTATTCCTGGCTCCCACCCCCAGATATTTTGATTCAGCAAGTGTGGAGTGGGACCCAGGAGGCAGAACTTGTACAAAAGTCTCTAGGTGATTCTAATATGTAACCAGGTTAAGGAACCACCGCTCTGCTTCACCACTTGTATGATTAATCAAGAACATAAGCAATTAGAATGATTCCATTGTGGGCTTATTCTGTTTGGGACAGAAATAAACCACATTCTTTCACTTGCAGTGTAAACCAGAGACCTCACTGGGGTTTTCTAAGATCCACAGTCAGACAAGTACAATAATTTAAAGAGTTTACAGGGGCCACACATCACTTACTTGTGAGCATGAGCCAAACTGAATGAGTCTACACATACTAGGTGCTCTCTAATGATTTGTTACTACTGTGATGTTTGTCAACCAAGTCTGATCTAGAAATTTGTAGAGAAAAATTCATTCATCTCAAGACCCTAGCCCTACTTCTATCACCTCACTCCCAATGTTGTCTCATCCTTTACATCCTTCTCTTCCCTTTTCCTCAATCTCAAAATGTCTTCACCCAGTCTAGTGGAGTCAAATTCAACAAATGGTAGTTATAATTATTAATATTTTCCACTAGAATGTAAACTCCATGAGGACAAGGACAATTGTATATTCCCAGTGCTTGACATGGTGACTGGCACACAGTAGTTGCCCAATAACTATTTGTGAAATGAATGACTGAATGGTATGACAAAGGCAAGAGGCATATCTCCCCAGTTCAAGACTAACCCTCCTATATGCTTTGTTGAACCCACTCTGGGGATTCAGGAAAGGCATTAGAATCTCAACTGGAAGACAGTGAGGAGAATGGGTGGTGAGGGGTGAGAGAATAGCAGGTGTCCATACATCATGGAATGGTGGATAATCCAGTATGTTTGGAGCCTGGCATGAATGGGAGAAAGGGGAAAGGAGAAAATGTCAAAGAATGGAGCTAGACAGGTTGAATACGAGTGCCTCAGAGACAGGTACCAGGTCTTTTTGTGTCCTTGGTATTTAGTACAGAGCCTGGCACGTAAAGGTTCTTAGTAAATGAGGCTGGTCCCAAACCATATAGGACCTTTTATGCCTGGTTGCGGAATTTAAACTTAACAGTCAAATGGAGAATCACTGAAAGTTTTTAAAGCAGGGAAGTGTCATGATTAAAACTGTATTTTAAAGTTGTAATTGACAGGATTGTTTGGAAGGAGAAGAGACAGAAAGCCACAGGCACCTTCAGACCTGATTTGGCTCCTAATTCCCAATCCTCACTAACACTACGACCATCCTTTCCTTCACTTGAGCAAGAGATGTCAGCATCATCTTTGCTTCTTCTTTTTCTCTCACTACCCAAATCTGTTCTGTCAGCTCTACCATAACAATGGTTCACAGAGCCAACCCTTTTTCTTCATCCCCAGTCAGTGCCCTATTCCAGATCATGAAATTTTTTTTTACCTGGTTCATTGTTTGGTTTCCTTACCTCTTATCTTTCCAAGCCACAGTATACTGTCGCCACAGTTTTTTTTTTTCTAAAATGCAGATCTGATATTAGCTACTCGAAAATCTTCAGTGGCTCTCTTGTATTTCCAAAATAAAGCCTATACTTCTCAGTATGCTATTTAATAACTGTGAAGTGGGTATTAACTCCATCTTGCAGATAAAGAAACTGAACCTCAGAAAGGGTAAACAACTTTCTTAGGATCACCCAGGTATGCAATGGTAGAACCATGATTAGAATCCAGGTCTCTTGATGCCAGTGCTCTAGCCATTATAAAATGCCTTTTAAAAAGGGAAAAAATGGTAGGTACTGCATGTGTTTCTAGAATGGCGGGATGGTAATTATGTAATCTTGTTTCCTGGATGGAGCATATAATTTGAAGCTCACACAAATGAGCAAAGATTCCTGTTCTGCCTCCTGATGGCTTTGTAGACTTAAACAACTGAGTTAACCTTTCAGAGCCTCTGTTTCCTCACTTATAAGACAGGGACAAATCATCCCAATCTTATAGGATTGTTATGAAGATTATATGAGTTCATGTTTGTAAAGGGCTAGCATAGTGCTAGGCTCACAAGAGTTTCTCAGTGAGTGTCATCACCCGCCCAACTCCAGTGCTCTAAAAAAGACATTCAAACTAGAACAGAATTTAGACAGTAGGAGTCCGAGATGGGCTTCAAGACTTCAGGGTCTATTCCTGGTTCTGGGGTTGGAAGTAACCCTTTTCAGGGTCTTAATCAGGTTCCCTGAAAATGGAAACTAAGGCTAGTGCTCCCCTAGGGCAACAGTTGGCCCTGTGAAACCTCTGACTAAAAAGCAAATCTTAAGCCCCAGTGCCCATACTGTCCGTGATTTGTCACTCCTCATGACTGAAGCATTGTGGATTTTTATTAAAATGCAAACGTTTCCTGGGAGAGGCAGCATACATATTAACTTTTTGGCCTGATTAGCTTTCACTTACCTCTTTCTATGAGTAGAGTCCTTCCATGCCTCTTTGTTTTGTCCTTCTTAGGTAGGGACACCCAACCTCCACCCCCAGCCTGTTAAAATCCTTCTCAAGATTCAAGGCCCATCTAGGCCACTATGTGCTCCGGAAGCCTACTGTGATAACTCAGCCACATCCTGCCTTTCCTTCCTCTGTCCCTCTTCCGGGGAGCACCAAGCCCCAGCCGCCTGTGGTGAAGCTCAGGGAGCACAAGGCTTTGCCTTGAATTCCACCTTGTACTTGACTTTTCCCAGGACCTTCGGCTAATAAACGCCTTGATTTCGTTGAGCCTCTGCCTTCCTGCTTGGAAAAAGCAGGTGATAAAAATACTCACCTCCGGGCAATAAGGGAATGCTCTATTCCTCTAGCAATGCCTGCTTTGCTGACTGGCATGGCCCCCGTGATTTGTGAATTATGGCCGATTCCTTTCACGGCATGGCAAGCTACTTGGGACACCTCTACCCTCCCGCTCAGCTCAGCCTGCGTTCAGGTGCTTAATGACTGTGTTCCTGGGCATCTGTCACAGCTCTGAGCTGCATTTTCACCTGCCATGCAGTCTTTTCACCCAGCAAGAAGGTTAATGAGATGCTGGGTAGAAAGGGCTTGGCGCTTGCCCGCCCGCTGCTGGGGAGCGAAGTAGCTTGGTAACCACACCACGAACTCATGATTAGTGCATTAGACGCGCGGGCCCTTAGGGGAGGCAGAGCTTCCCGGGATCGCTGGGGCCGGCCCCGAGGGCTGAGGCTGGAAACAGCCGTGCACTGCGTCAGGGAGCCCAGCCGCCCGCAGGGCAGATCACCCCTCCCGTCTCCCGGGAGCCGCGCACTCCGTAGGGAGCAAACTCTCCCTTACCCTCGCGGGGTTAG
The DNA here is from genome assembly GCF_000442215.2 of Lipotes vexillifer. Lineage (NCBI taxonomy): Eukaryota > Metazoa > Chordata > Mammalia > Artiodactyla > Lipotidae > Lipotes > Lipotes vexillifer. The sequence continues at coordinate 650,405 of NW_006785962.1, forward strand.
GGCCTTAGTCTGGGACATTCACCGGGATTCTGCTGTCTCTATGCCCGAGGTGGGCGGAAGGACGCGGTGGGTGCTGGGAAGACATCCCTCCGCTAGCGCCTCGGCCGAGTTCCCGAGCGCCCGAAAAGCCGCGGCGGAGGCCCGGGGGACCAACCCAGCTGGGATGTTGGGGGCTGAGCGGCCCTTGCCCGAACTGGCGGCTCGACATGGCCCTGACTCCCAGTTCCCCAATGCGGGACAGAGAGCCGGGAGGAGCCTGAGCTGAGCTCTGGCTCCCGCCCCGCCCCGCCCGGGCCCGGCTCCCTCCGGTGCCACTGCACCTCCCTCCCTACCTGGCCCGGCCCCCGGCCCAGACCCGGCCCTCTACGGCTCCTCTGGGCTCCAGGTTGGCGCAAACAAAGCCCTGATTGACTGCCCGGAGAGGCGGGCCTCGCTGCCGGGCCGCCTCCTCCTATCCGTGCCCCGCCAGGGATTTGCCGGGAAGGGCGGGGGTGGAGGGGGAGAGACGGGGATGGGGGGGCTGTTGCGTAGGACTGTGGGGGGCTGAGACCCCGGGCTCGAGAAGACTGTGCCCACCCTCTCTGTCCAAGCTTGGGTGTCCCTTCCAAGTCCCCCTCAAACCCAAGGGGGGGCATAGGCACTACTGAGGGCGGGGTGGGGTCTCTCAAGGGCCACCTCTCGTCCTGGGGTCCCTGGGGCCACCCCAGTTCCAGGCTACTTGTGAGAAAGGAGAGAGTGGGAGCAAAGGACAGGCGGGGTCTTCCCTGGGGATTCTGGGTTGATCAATGCTCGTTTGGAGCCTGCAGGGAGGAGAGGGCAGAGGAACAGGATAGTTTATGCTCTCGTTTTTCCATTTTAACTATCCATCTACTGGTCTTCTGGACAAGGAGAACAGAATTCAGTAGTTTGGAAAGGGAGTTGAGGGAGACAGCTGCGGATTGAGTGGGTAGGCGAGTATGAGGAGGAGGAAGGGCTGGGGAGAAGAGAGAGGCTGTAGCGGCTGCCTGTTGAGGGAGGAAGAGGTTGGGGGGAAGGGAGAGGAGGAGGAGGGGGAGGAGAGAGATGACATGGGGAGGGGGGGGGGGGCCGGAAGCCTACTGTGATAACTCAGCCACATCCTGCCTTTCCTTCCTCTGTCCCTCTTCCGGGGAGCACCAAGCCCCAGCCGCCTGTGGTGAAGCTCAGGGAGCACAAGGCTTTGCCTTGAATTCCACCTTGTACTTGACTTTTCCCAGGACCTTCGGCTAATAAACGCCTTGATTTCGTTGAGCCTCTGCCTTCCTGCTTGGAAAAAGCAGGTGATAAAAATACTCACCTCCGGGCAATAAGGGAATGCTCTATTCCTCTAGCAATGCCTGCTTTGCTGACTGGCATGGCCCCCGTGATTTGTGAATTATGGCCGATTCCTTTCACGGCATGGCAAGCTACTTGGGACACCTCTACCCTCCCGCTCAGCTCAGCCTGCGTTCAGGTGCTTAATGACTGTGTTCCTGGGCATCTGTCACAGCTCTGAGCTGCATTTTCACCTGCCATGCAGTCTTTTCACCCAGCAAGAAGGTTAATGAGATGCTGGGTAGAAAGGGCTTGGCGCTTGCCCGCCCGCTGCTGGGGAGCGAAGTAGCTTGGTAACCACACCACGAACTCATGATTAGTGCATTAGACGCGCGGGCCCTTAGGGGAGGCAGAGCTTCCCGGGATCGCTGGGGCCGGCCCCGAGGGCTGAGGCTGGAAACAGCCGTGCACTGCGTCAGGGAGCCCAGCCGCCCGCAGGGCAGATCACCCCTCCCGTCTCCCGGGAGCCGCGCACTCCGTAGGGAGCAAACTCTCCCTTACCCTCGCGGGGTTAGGGCCTTAGTCTGGGACATTCACCGGGATTCTGCTGTCTCTATGCCCGAGGTGGGCGGAAGGACGCGGTGGGTGCTGGGAAGACATCCCTCCGCTAGCGCCTCGGCCGAGTTCCCGAGCGCCCGAAAAGCCGCGGCGGAGGCCCGGGGGACCAACCCAGCTGGGATGTTGGGGGCTGAGCGGCCCTTGCCCGAACTGGCGGCTCGACATGGCCCTGACTCCCAGTTCCCCAATGCGGGACAGAGAGCCGGGAGGAGCCTGAGCTGAGCTCTGGCTCCCGCCCCGCCCCGCCCGGGCCCGGCTCCCTCCGGTGCCACTGCACCTCCCTCCCTACCTGGCCCGGCCCCCGGCCCAGACCCGGCCCTCTACGGCTCCTCTGGGCTCCAGGTTGGCGCAAACAAAGCCCTGATTGACTGCCCGGAGAGGCGGGCCTCGCTGCCGGGCCGCCTCCTCCTATCCGTGCCCCGCCAGGGATTTGCCGGGAAGGGCGGGGGTGGAGGGGGAGAGACGGGGATGGGGGGGCTGTTGCGTAGGACTGTGGGGGGCTGAGACCCCGGGCTCGAGAAGACTGTGCCCACCCTCTCTGTCCAAGCTTGGGTGTCCCTTCCAAGTCCCCCTCAAACCCAAGGGGGGGCATAGGCACTACTGAGGGCGGGGTGGGGTCTCTCAAGGGCCACCTCTCGTCCTGGGGTCCCTGGGGCCACCCCAGTTCCAGGCTACTTGTGAGAAAGGAGAGAGTGGGAGCAAAGGACAGGCGGGGTCTTCCCTGGGGATTCTGGGTTGATCAATGCTCGTTTGGAGCCTGCAGGGAGGAGAGGGCAGAGGAACAGGATAGTTTATGCTCTCGTTTTTCCATTTTAACTATCCATCTACTGGTCTTCTGGACAAGGAGAACAGAATTCAGTAGTTTGGAAAGGGAGTTGAGGGAGACAGCTGCGGATTGAGTGGGTAGGCGAGTATGAGGAGGAGGAAGGGCTGGGGAGAAGAGAGAGGCTGTAGCGGCTGCCTGTTGAGGGAGGAAGAGGTTGGGGGGAAGGGAGAGGAGGAGGAGGGGGAGGAGAGAGATGACATGGGGAGAGGAGGAGGGGGGATGGGGGAGGAGGAGGAGAGGGCTCGAGGGACTGTCTGTCTCGGGACAGGCTGGCCAGCTGGGGCGCGGAGCCGGGAGGAGGAGGCAGCAGTAGCGGCGCTTGGAACAGCAGCAGCAGAAACAAGTACCAGCCACACAGCGGCTCCTCCGGCCCGAGAAGCCACAGTCCCCCGGCCGCGATGGCGCTGCAAAGCCCGGCGAGCGAGGAAGCTAAGGGGCCCTGGCGGGAGGCAGACCAGGAACAGCAGGAGCGGGTGGGTAGCCCCAAGCCAGAGCCGGAGCCGGAGCCGGAGCCCGAGCCCGTGCCAGTACCCCCACCCGAGCCCCAGCCAGAGCCCCAGCCGGAGCCCCAGCCCTTACCGGACCCTGCACCACTGCCGGAGCTGGAGTTTGAGCCTGAGCCGGTGCGCGAACCCGAGCCCACGCCCACCGTGGAGACCCGCGGCACCGCGCGCGGCTTCCAGCCCCCCGAAGGTGGCTTCGGCTGGATGGTGGTCTTCGCTGCCACCTGGTGCAACGGCTCCATCTTTGGCATCCAGAACTCCTTCGGGATTCTCTACTCCATGTTGCTGCAGGAGGAAAGAGAGAAAAATCGCCAAGTGGAGTTCCAAGCAGGTGAGCGGCTCCGCGCGCCCCACCTGGCATTCTAGGCAAGGGTGTCCGCTCCGGCTGCCGCCGATCCTATACCTCCTGGTCCGAGGCACCCCTCTAGCGCGCCGCTTGGACTCCTCCCCCTTGCCCCTTGCCTGTGGCGCTGCTAGAGCGTCGGTTGCCGGGCTCTGGGCAGCCTCGGCTGTGGAGACTAGGCGCAAGAAGTCCCGGGGGTGGGACCTGGGACCTTCGTTGATCATACGCAAGGAATGAACTTTTTTGCTCTGGGACATATCCAGACGCACCTTTTGGGTTTATTTAAAGTACTCTGAGCGTGTGTACTGGGGGAAAATATTTGCAGAATGTTGTGGTTTTTTTGTTTTTTTGTTGTTTTTGGGGGGCGGGAGTGCGAAGACATGGGGAGAGGAGAGAGTTTGGAGGTTGGGAGGACTTTGAGAGAAACACTGTACCGCAGATCTCTGCAGCAGCCCCTGTTCCTGTACGGGGAGCGGAGGTGTTTTCTGTCAAAAACACTTTAGGAATCCTGGTGACTGAGCGAAGACTCTAACACATGGCAGGCGTGTGTATCTGCAGGAGAGAGAGGAAGGGAGGGAAGGAGTGCGAGTGGGGGGTGTGCGCGCGTCTATTTGCTCGCCGTGGTTATGGCCCAACCGGGCCCGGCCGTCCTCTGCCACTCTGAGGGAGCGAACGGATCTCTGTGCCCTCTGAGCTGAACCCCAAAGCAGGCAGGGAGGCAGTCTCCGCGGTCTCCTGCCAGAGAGGCATGAGGCGGCTGGCAGACTGGGCCCTGAGGCTCACTTCGCACCGCCCCCAATCTCAGCCTTGCCCTGCCTGGCGCCCCGCGCCTCTCCGCTATCCGCTGGGTGCCTCGTTAGTCTTTAGCCGGAATGCCGGCCTCCACCCCTCCTGCCTTCGTGTGGTGCTGACTTGGTCTTCTTCCGTAAGACAAGCAGGGCTGGGGGCATAGCTCTCGCTCTTCAGGCCCGCGGCCACAGGACCACAGGCTTGTGCGCTCCTCCCGTTGAGCCTGCCTGTGGACTCGGAGAAGTCAAAGTAGCCATCCCGCTTTCTCAGCAAGCCGCCGGCGAAGCCCCTCAGCCGTTCTCATGAGGAGTCTCGGGAGCGAGCCGAGGGGCTTGGGATGCCGTCTTCCTCAAGGCTCACTCCCTCTTGTGGTTCCTCAGGACAGCTCCACTGGAGACCCGCCGCAAGTTTGCAGCTTAGAATACGTGGCTTTTTAAAACGCAGCTCAGAATAAGTGTTGCCCTGGGACTGAAGGGTTCCCTCCTCTCTCCACCCCCAAACACGTACTTCTGCTGCTCTTTGAGGGAGCCTGGGGATCATTTAGTGAATAGAAACCTTGAATTCTGGGGGCATCCACCTGTGGATTCCCTGGGCCCTTAGAGAGCCTCTCCTACGGCTCTCAACCAAGGACTCTCTTTTTTCTTTTTTTAGTTTGCTAGGCTGCCCTTTAAGAGGTTTTGGGACTCTTGGTGCCTCTGACCTTGTGATCCATTGGCATTCCAGTGTGCGGGCCCCACTTGAAAGTTCAAGTGTGCAGCAATGGCTGTCCAAGGCAATCTCAGGACTGCCCAGGTTGCGTTGACGCCTGAGTGGAGGGGGTCCCTGACTGTGTGGAACAACATTTGGGCGGAAGGTCACTGTCACACTCACCCCTGGGACTACATTTTCCCTGCTTTGATGCAGTTCAGGGGCTCTTGGGAAGGAAGCCAGTGTAGGGCCTCTGGCTGTTGCCTAGGTTACCTTGGAGGGCACCTGCTGAGCATTGCCCTGTGGTTAAAGGCAGGCTGTTGGCCTTCGGGGTCAGTGGCAAAGTCTGGGTAAAACTTCATGGGAGGTAATGGGGGATGGGCTGAAACTAGGCCCTGGCATTCATGTGATGTGAGCAGGCCTAGAGCTGGGGCCTTAGGAGTGTGTAATAAAACTTGGAAAAACCACTATTTTACCAGGAAGAGGTTCACTGCTGGGGAACAAACTTCAAAGTAGGTGATCATAGGGGACTCAGGGGGAGGGCTGGCTGAGACTTTCCGGTCAAGACCTCACACTGCAGCTGGGAAGGTGGGGGTAGCAGTGAGCTGTGCAGAGGTGTGGCTGGTGTGTGTTCTGACACAGACTAGGTCCATTGAGGGGCTGGGGTTACCAGTTTAAGTTATGGTGAGTATAGGTCAGGAAAGGACAGAGAGGAATTTGGTATGTCCCCAGGGTCACAGACTACTTTGGCTTGGGTCCTTGCTGTATGTGTCTTGAATTCATGAACGTTATTTTTGATACTGGAGACTCTGGGAAACACCTCAGTTTTTATTTTAAAAAAGTCAGGAACACTCCACTACACTCCTGAGTTCCTAAAAAATCTCATCCTCACCACTACCTTTCTTGAGCCCCTCAGCTTTCCCAAGCAACCATTCAGGTCCTGAGATTCCAAATGTGCCTCTGTCTCCACACACTTTCTGCAGTTTACTCAAAATTTCTCAGTTACGTATGCCACAGCACTGGTGTCTCAAAGGGATAGAATAAGCCAGTAGAAGCTTGCTAAGATGTTTGTCAGCCAGTGTTTGCCCAATAGCCATTCTGAGGAACATAGAATATACACTCCCACAGTCAAGGAGGTTGGTGCATTGTCCATTTCTATTAACGTCTGACATGGCTTACATATCTAGAAATCTATGAATTTAATATTTGGAGGCACCCCACAACCCAAATTCTCTTTGGCTAGGCCTAATATCTTCACAGTCCTAAAGCTGTGCTGATTGGCTTAATGGGTCTAAGGCTCTGCAGATGACTGGGACTATTGTGAGGGTGCCCCAGAGAAAGGTTGTTTTGATGTCTGGGGGCTAACTCCACACCAGAGGGGTCTCTGGTCATGTGAAAAAGCCATGGAGAGTAGAAGGGAAGTGGAATGCAGGCCATTCTAGAGCATGCAATGTCCAGTCTTTGTGAACTCTGTGGTGCATACAATTCTATGGTGGCAATGTATCTTGTCCTTTCTCTTCACCCATTTTGAAAAGGAAACCAACTTTCCCTGGGCCTTAGGCCAGGGATGACTGGCAGACAAAAGGTTCTTGAGATGGAGGCAAGTGACCAAGGTCCGATTTAGGGAAAAATGGAAAAAATCAAGAGAGAAATGAGCCTATACTTTTGTAGAGCTTGTGGGAAATTTGGGGATTCCCCCAACCCAGACCAAGCAGCAGACAGAACATGGGCAACCCAACAACTTGGTGGAAAGTATATCATGGCTTCCTGGCATGAGAGGGAAGCATTTTGGAGGAAAGAAAGAGCAAGGTAGCATTGATTGCAGGCCTCAGGTCATTACTGGAACCCTAACTGAGTTGGAGCTGGGGCAAGGTTAGGGTTGGGGGTCCAGAAGACAAGGCAGAACAAGTCAGAATTTTTAACATTGTCTCCAAGCTTAGGTCTTTTTGAACGTGCTCCAGAGTAAACCCAGTACCCTGCACTTTCCACCTTGACTGCCAGTCTAGCACTGAGCCATAATATATGATGGGAGGCATCTTTTCCTGGGCAGTTTATAAGCATGACCCTTGTAGGCTCCCAGGTGAGGAGGGTGGGGCTATGTCTCTCACCACCTGGGGAAAGGGGTAATAATGGTCAGGAAGGTTCATTATTGGGCCCAAGATAGTTCAGGCTCATGGGCCACTCTGATGGAGACATAATTTTCTAGGCATGGGATAAATGATACAATCTGCCTTTGGGCAAAAAGTCCCAAAGATAGATGGGGCCAGGGACAGTTTAAGCTATCTTTCTCTTCCCCATTTTAGGGGCTTTCATTGCTTAGTTCAGTGTCTCACTGGGCTAACAACTAAATTGCTGACTTTGAGAGCCAGGTATCTTTTGAGCAAATCTGCCAATGTCTTGCCTTTGGCTGGAGGCTTTTGCTTACTGTCCAGAGAAGTTTGGCTCAGAGCCTGCTATGGCGCTTTGGGTCACAGGGCCATTGGCCAGGCATCTTTCAAGTCACTCCTCTGACTCCTCTCCAACCAAGCTGGGTCCCAAACTGAGACCTTGACTCATACCGGAGGGGATGAGGAGGAGAGGTTGGGGTACTTGGAAAAGCCAACCAGGGGGATGCTTGTTTGAGCTGGAGTAGCCAATTGAAGTTGGATCCCTGGCTCACAGTCCAGTAGCCTCGAGTGCTCATTCTAAGTCTAAATATGGATCCCAATGGGCTGGTGATCTCAGTAATACCAACTAGGCAGTGACTAGGAGCTAGACGACTTGTGCCCCTGACTTACTCTGTGACTTTGAGCAGGCACTTTACCTCTCTGTACCTCAGTTTATCTATCTGTAAAGTGAAAGGGTTTGACTAGATAAACTTCTTAGCTCTGCTGTTCTATCCTTCTAAAATTATGTGATATTTTATTATTTACTATTCACTTGGCATAAATTTTGACTCATTCAGACAAATGGAAACATGTTAATCTGCCTGAATGAGGGTGTGGATGGGTTGGGAGGAAATTGGGAAAGCAATGAAAAACCATGTAGACATCATTTCTCCATGTGTATTAAAAGACTATGGGGCTAACTCATATGTACTGATGTGGTTGAAAAGACCCACTTTTTTTTTTACCCAGTGTGTAAAGGCAACTTCAGATCCACAATGCTTCTCCCAGAACGTCCCGCTTAGCATAGAATTGGGCCTCCAAGAGAATTCCCTCAACTTGGCCTTCTGCAGGCTAGCAGAGTAGCTCTGTATGCTGCTGTTTCCCAGCATTTGAGCCTGTTTCTAAAAAACATTAAACTGCAAGCATTCCCTTAAGCCTCAGTTTGGACCCCTCTCCTGAAACTTAATTTTCCACAGCTCATTCTCATTTCTCAGAAATGCATGATTAGTATGATCTTGGTTTGCTGTTACTTCAGGATAGAAGAGTAAACCAAGATTCCTAAGTGCAATACGGTGTTTTCCTTCAGGGGGCTTCAGACAGGGCATCTTTATAGCTGGCTAAGGGCTGCTGCCTTGTAGTGGGTATGAGAGGGCTGCTGCTTGCCGTCCTAGAGAAGGCCATATTGAGTATCCACAATTTCTGGGCAACTTCAGCTTCACTCAGGGCTTAGCTGAGAGTGTGGCTACTGAAGTAGCGGGCACAGAGCTCTCTCTCCTTTTCCCTGAATTTATACTTGCTTTGGAAATATTTCCTGCAGTGCCATGAAGAGTAAACAAACAGATGGACTATCAACATTTGCAGAAATATATAAAGGATGTCATCTGGACCTTTTGAGCAGACCAGTTTCCCAGGAGGGTATGCTGCCTTTCCCATCAACATCTTTTTGTTTTATTACATTTTGAAAAGAAAGAATCATTTATTCTTTTCAGATTGTGTGAAAGATGGAGTGGGATTTCCTGTTTTGAAAGGAATTATTTCACCTGGGATTGAATGAGTAAACCTTAGAGAAAAAGCTTTATTCATAACACACACACACACTCACACACACACACACACACACACACACACACACACATATACACATATACACGCTCTACACCTCAAGCCATGGATTATGAGTATTCTATCTGAAAAAAGTCTTTTCTCATCTGTTTACAGAATTAGGTTTAATGTAACAGAAGCTTCTGTAGGGGTGTGGGGGACTAGTGCAAAGGGCCCAGATTGGGAAACTTGTTAGGTAAGAGTGACGGAGAGAATATGGACAGCCTGGATTGTACCTCTTGGCATGGACTCTTTGCAACTCCCCAACAGTGGGGCTTGGAAACATTTATTGTAAGTTTCTTTCTGCTTCCATCCTCTCCTTATCCTGCATCCCTCTTGGTATTCAAAGGTTATTGGGAAGAGGGTTTAGAATACTCCAGCCCTCTCCCGGTTTAAGGGTGACAGAGGACTAAGCCTAGGGATGTCTAATCATTTGCCTTGAAGTCAAGGTACTATGATTACTAGTGTGAAATCACTTGGCACTTATTTTGTGGGTAGGGAATGTGGCCTGCTTGGGTGACTTGAGGAAGTACATGCTTCTTCACACTGGAAGTCTTGTCTTTCTCTGTTCTCTTGTTTGCTTGTTTCTGGGGTTGGTAGAAGAAGGGCTAAAACTGGCTGTCCCAACCACACATTTTCTTGGCTCCTCCTATTTTCACAGTGCATTTGTAATACCTCTGCTCATACGCCATCCCTTTGCTCGCAGTATTGTTTTCTCTTCTTTCCCTCATTCAATTAGAGAAACAACTGGGGTTTGGATGTTGTACAGGCCTCACTCCAGACTGGATCTCAGGCCCATTCCCACACATCCTGTGGAAGTATCTTTTCCCTTTTCCCCTTTCTCCTCTCTTATTCTCCACTTTCTTGGGGAAGGGTGACTTCCTGTGAAGCACTCAAGAGTGTAGAAGCTATCACCTCTGGATTTTTGCAGTAAGATAGCTGCTGTGAAACCCTTTTCATCATTTCCACACCTCCTTTTTTCACAGCCCCAGGACCCCAGTCAAAGAGATAGCATTGTAGCAGGTCTTACTCAATAGTGTTCAACAAATGTCCTGGTCAGTTGCACCCTTCCTCTTCAAATCCTCACTATTGTTGTCCCTCAGTTCCTCAGCCAACTGAACTTCCAGAGACTTCAGATGGGTTTTCAGTAGCTTCAGCAGTTCTCGATAGAATAGAACTCTTCATTCTATTTTGAGCCCATATCATCTCTCTTCTTGCCAAAAAATACTGCAGAATTGATTGTAGAGGAGTCGAAGGGGGGAGGAGACAGACACCCATGTCCTAACTAGAGTCAAAAGTGCTTTCAGTGAAGATGGAGAGGGAGGAAGTGAAACTCCCAGGTTAGTTGCTTCCCTGCTTCCATGCAACTAAAGGGAAAAAAGGAAAGGAAATGTCACTAAATTAGCAGTCCCTACACAGTCTCCTTGTCTAATTTATCCTGTGGATCTGTCCACCCACCTTCTTACCCAGGCTGGAAGGGTATGTGCATACACCCATGTGTCCAGACCTGTGTGTACGTGTGTATAGCTGGGTGTGTGATGTCTGTCTGGGCCAATTAGCACAGTTGCTTAAAACATGGTGCCTATGAGACTCAGGTCACAAGTTCAGTCACTTGTTTAGGTAACTGAGCTTCTCACAAAGAAAAGAACTCTTCTTCTGTTCATCACCCATGCCCCTCATGTGGGGTTGCCATTGATCCCAAGAGGACTGGGTAGAAATAGGGAGATGACTCCCTATAAGCTTCCCCTATTATGGGAAAAAGACACGAAGCATACAGCCTAGTGATAGCTGCTCTTCCACAGTGTTATTTCTTTGACATTTAGCTTCTTACTTCCATCAAGCACCCTAATAGTAATAATAATAATAGTAATAATAACAATAGAAATTGCTAACATTTATTTAGCATTTAGCAATTAATTCTGTGCTAGGCATTATGTTAAGTACTTTACGTGTACCAACCCATTTAAATTCTGAACAACTCTATGAGGTAGGTACTATTAATTCCTCCATTTCACAGATAAAGAGAAAGATGCACAGAAGTAGCTTGCTTAGCTCATATAGCAAATAATAGCAGAGCCAAGATTTGAACCCAGAGAGTATGAGACCAGAACTCCTGCCTTTAGATATCACCTAATACATACTAAAGATGGGAGGAGCGCAGCTACCAAGGAAGACTGCTGCAGAGTTTTCCATTCCTGTAGCCTCAGGGCATTCTTATGACTAAGGGATAAAAAGAGATGACCAAGAAAGGATTTAGTAAACAAAAGTCTCACAGTCTTGTGATACATGACATACTCTTCTAACCACCCGTCTTACTCTACCCAGAGTCATGGTCCTTGGGTCCAAAACAGGCCCAGAGAAACCATCTCTTTTTAGTTGGTTAGCCTGAATAAGTCATATAACCTTTCAAGGCTTCAGTGTTCTCATCTTCATGGTGAGATTGACAGCATTTACTTTTATAGGACTATGAAGGGTCACATGAGATTCTGTATGTGAAAGACATTTGTAAATTGTGAAGGGGTTGGTATTATTATTATTATTATCATCATCATCATCATCATCCAGTAACCTTTTCCAGCTCCTAGAAAGTGAGTTGCTATACCTTTCTCTAAATATTTCTGGAAGAGGAATCAACCTCTCCTCCCCACCTTCCACCTCCCCATGCCATCTCTTCCCCATCTCTCCTCTGTATTCTTCTGCAGTTTTACCCGGGTATCCTGTAGCTAAGGACTGGCCATGTTTTCTTTGTTCCTCAATTCTCTAGGAGCCCAGGGAGAGGAGGGGCCAGATCCCAGGTCATATACATTCAAGGAAACAAGGCATGTTGAAATATTTACAGCTCTTGGCAGGAGCTCACAAACCTCCCTTTGAGTCAAGGACTGAGTTTTTAAATAGGAATTGCTGCGCATTGGGGGCAGATGGTGGGTGGAGTTAGGGTGTCACTTCCTCCCGAGGGTCTCTTACAGAGCCTCTGTTCTCCTGCAGGTAGTGAGAAGAAGGAAAGGGATATTTAGGGTCAGAAGGTCTGGGCCAGGGGACATTAAGCAAAGAAGGGGCCTTGCTCCTTTGTATTCAGTTTCGGAGTGGGCCAATTTCCTTATGTTCTAAACAGGATAGCCCCAGAGAACAGAGGCCACAGAAAGCCAGAGGCCTGGAGGAGGACTGCAACAGCAGGTTTTTTGTTTTTTTAAAAAAATTTTTATTGGAGTATAGTTGCTTTAAAACTGTTAGTTTCTGCTGTACAGCAAAGTGAATCAGCTATATGTATACATACATCCCCTCTTTTTTGGATTTCCTTCCCATTTAGATCAGCAGAGAGCACTAGGTAGAGTTCCCTGTGCTATACGCTAGGTTATCATTTATCTATTTTATACACAGTATCAATAGTATATATGTATCAGTCGCAATCTCCCAATTCACCCCCACTTTGTATCTATTTCTGCTTTGTAAATAAGATCATCTATACCAGTTTTTTCAGATTCCATACATATATGCATTAATATACGATATTTGTTTTTCTCTTTCTGACTTACTTCACTCTGTATGACAGCCTCTAGGTCCATTCATGTCTCCACAAATGACCCAATTTCATTCCTTTTTATGGCTGAGGAATATTCCATTGTATATATGTATACCACATCTTCTTTATCCATTTCTCTGTTGATGGACATTTAGTTTTCTCCCATGTCCCATTTATTGTAAATAGTGCTGCAATGAACACTGGCTGCATGTATCTTCTTGAATTATGTTTTTCTAAGGGTATATGCCCAGTAGAGGGATTGCTGGGTCACATGGTAGTTCTATTTTTAGCTTTTGAAGGAACCTCCATACTGCTTTCCATAGTAGCTGTATCAATTTACATTCCCACCAAGAGTGCAAGAGGGTTCCCTTTTCTGCACACCCTCTCCAGCATTTGTTTGTAGATTTTGTGATGATGGCCATTCGGACTGGGGTGAGGTGATATCTCATTGTGGTTTTGATTTGCATTTCTCTAATAAGTAGTGATATTGAGCATTTCTTCATCTGTTCGTTGGCCACCTGTATGTCTTCCTTAGAGAAATGTCTATTTAGGTCGTCCACCCATTCTTGGATTGGGTTGTTTGTATTTTTGATATTGAGCTGCATGAGATGTTTGTATATTTGGGAGATTAATTATTTTTCAGTTGCTTCGTTTGCAAATATTTTCTCCCATCCTGAGGGTTGTCATTTTGTCTTTTTTATGGTTTCCTTTGCTGTGAAAAAGCTTTAAGTTTAATTAGGTCCCATTTCTTTATTTTTGTTTTTATTCTCATTGCTCTAGGAGGTGGGTCAAAAACAATCTTGCTGCAATTTATATCAATGAGTGTTCTGCCTATGTTTTCCTCTAAGAGTTTTATACTGTCTGGCCTTACATTTAGGTCTTTAATCCACTTTGAGTTTATTTTTGTGTATGGTATTACGGAGTGTTCTAATTTCATTCTTTTTTCACATCTTTATTGGAGTATAATTGGTTTACAATGGTGTGTTAGTTTCTGTTTATAACAAAGTGAATCAGTTATACATATAGATATGTTCCCATATCTCTTCCCTCTTGTGTCTCCCTCCCTCCCACCCTCCCTATGCCACCCCTCTAGGTGGTCACAAAGCACCGAGTTGATCTCCCTATGCTATGCGGCTGCTTCCCACTAGCTATCTATTTTACGTTTGGTAGTGTATATATGTCCATGCCACTCTCTCGCTTTGTCACAGCTTACCCTTCCCCCTCCCCATGTCCTCAAGTCCATTCTCTAGTAGGTCTGTGTCTTTATTCCTGTCTTACCCCTAGGTTCTTCATGACATTTTTTTTTGTTAAATTCCATATATATGTGTTAGCATACGGTATTTGTCTTTCTCTTTCTGACTTACTTCACTCTGTATGACAGACTCTAGGTCTATCCACCTCATTACAAATAGCTCAATTTCGTTTCTTTTTATGGCTGAGTAATATTCCATTGTATATATGTGCCACATCTTCTTTATCCATTCATCCGACGACGGGCACTTAGGTTGTTTCCATCTCCGGGCTATTGTAAATAGAGCTGCAATGAACATTTTGGTACATGACTCTTTCTGAATTCTGGTTTCCTCAGGGTATATACCTAGTAGTGGGATTGCTGGGTCATATGGTAGTTCTATTTGTAGTTTTTTAAGGAACCTCCATACTGTTCTCCAGTCAGCGGCCATGGCTCACCGGCCCAGCCACTCCATGGCATGTGGGATCCTCCCAGACCGGGGCATGAACCCATGTCCCCTGCATCGGCAGGCGGACTCTCAACCACTGCACCACCAGGGAAGCCCCCTCATTGTAGCTTTGATTTGCATTTCTCTAATGATTAATGATGTTGAGCGTTCTTTCATGTATTTGTTGGCAGTCTGTATATCTTCTTTGGAGAAATGTCTATTTAGGTCTTCTGCCCATTTTTGGATTGGGTTGTTTGTTTTTTTGTTATTGAGCTGCATGAGCTGCTTGTAAATTTTGGAGATTAATCCTTTGTCAGTTGCTTCATTTGCAAATATTTTCTCCCATTCTGAGGGTTGTCTTTTGGTCTTGTTTATGGTTTCCTTTGCTGTGCAAAAGCTTTGAAGCTTCATTAGGTCCCATTTGTTTATTTTTGTTTTTATTTCCATTTCTCTAGGACGTGGGTCAAAAAGGATCTTGCTGTGATTTATGTCATAGAGTGTTCTGCCTATGTTTTCCTCTAAGAGTTTGATAGTTTCTGGCCTTACATTTAGGTCTTTAATCCATTTTGAGCTTATTTTTGTGTATGGTGTTAGGGAGTGATCTAATCTCATACTTTTACATGTACCTGTCCAGTTTTCCCAGCACCACTTATTGAAGAGGCTGTCCTTTCTCCACTGTACATTCCTGCCTCCTTTATCAAAGATAAGGTGACCATATGTGTGTGGGTTTATCTCTGGGCTTTCTATCCTGTTCCATTGATCTATCTTTCTGTTTTTGTGTCAGTACCATACTGTCTTTATTACTGTAGCTTTGTAGTATAGTCTGAAGTTAGGGAGCCTGATTCCTCCAGCTCCGTTTTTTGTTCTCAAGATTGCTTTGGCTATTCGGGGTGTTTTGTGTTTCCATACAAATTGTAAAATTTTTTGTTTTAGTTCTGTGAAAAATGCCAGTGGTAGTTTGATAGGGATTGCATTGAATAGCACCACTTATTGTAGAGGCTGTCTTTGCTCCATTATATATTCTTGCCTCCTGTGTCATAGTTTAGGTGACCATACATGTGTGAGTTTATCTCTGGACTTTCTATCCTCTTGCATTGATCTGTATTTCTGTTTTTGTGTCAGTATCATAGTGTCTTGATTACTCTAGTTCTGTAGTATAGTCTGAAGTCAGGGAGCCTGATTTCTCCAGCTCTTTTTCTTTTTATTCTCAAGATTGCTTTTGCTATACGAGGTCTTTTGTGTTTCCATACAAATTGTAAAATTTTTGTTCTATTTCTGTGAAAAATGCCATTGGCAATTTGATAGGGATTGCATTGAATCTGTAGATTGCTTTGGTTAATATAGTCATTTTTACAATATTGATTTTTCCAATCCAAGAACATGGTATAACTTTCCATCTGTTTGTGTCATCTTTGATTTCTTTCATCAGTATCTTATATTTTTCTGCATATATGCCTTTTGCCTCCTTAGATAGGTTTATTCCTAGGCAGTTTATTCTTTTCATTGCAATGGTAAATGGGATTGTTTCCTTAATTTATGTTTCTGGTCTTTTGTTGTTAATGTATAGGATTGCAAGAGATTCTGTGTATTAATTTTGTATCCTGCAACTTTACCAGATTCATTGATGAGCTTTAGTAATTTTCTGGTGGCATCTTTAGGATTTTCTATGTATAATATCATGTCATCTCCAAACAGTGACAATTGTACTTCTTCTTTGCCAATTTGGATTCCTTTTCTTTCTTTTTCTTCTCTAATTACCATGTTTAGGACTTCCAAAACTATGTTGAATAATAGTGGCAAAAGTAGGGACCCTTGTCTTGTTCCTGATTTTAGAGGAAATGCTTTCAGTTTTTCACCATTGAGAATAATGTTTACTGTGGGTTTGTCATATATAGCCTTTATTATGTTGAGGTAGATTCCCTGTATGCCCACTTTCTGGAGAGTTTTTATCATAAATTGGTGTTGAATTTTGTCAAAAGCTTTTTCTGCATCTATTGAGATGATCATATGGTTTTTGTTCTTCAATTTGTTAATATGGTGTATCACACTGATTTATTTGCAAATATTAAAAATTCCTTGCATCCCTGGGATAAATCCCACTCGATCATGGTGTATGATCCTTTTAATGTGTTGTTGGATTCTCTTTGCTAGTGTTATGTTGAGGGTTCTTGCATCTATGTTCATCAGTGCAATTGGCCTGTAATTTTCCTTTTGTGGATATCTTTGTCTGGTTCTAGTATCATGGTGATGGTGGCCTTGTAGAATGAGTTTGGGAATGTTCCTCCCTTTGCAATTTTTTGGAAGAGCTTGAGAAGGATAGGTGTTAGCTCTTCTCTAAACGTTTGATAAAATTCGCTGGTGAAGCCCTCTGGTCCTGGACTTCTGTTTTTTGGAAGGTTTCTAATCACAGTTTTAATTTCATTACTTGTGATTGGTCTGTTCATATTTTCTATTTCTTTCTGGTTCAGTATTGGAAGGTTGTACATTTCTAAGAATTTGTCCATTTCTCCCAGGTTGTCCATTTTATTGGCATATAGTCGCCCGTAAGAGTTTCTTATGATCCTTTGTATTTCTGTGGTGTCAGTTGTAACTTCTTTTTCATTTCTAATTTCGTTTCTAATTTCATTTAGTTTCATTTCTAATTTTATTGAAATTAAAATCTCCCTTTTTGTTTTGATGAGTCTAGCTAAAGGTTTATCAATTTTGTGTATCTTCTCAAAGACCCAGCTTTTAGTTTTATTGATCTTTGCTTCAATTTCATTTATTTCTGCTATGATCTTTATGATTTCTTTCCTTCTAATAGCTTTGGGTTTTGTTTGGGCTTCTTTCTCTAGTTGCTTTAGGTTTAAGGTTAGGTTATGTATTTGAGATTTTTCTTGTTTCTTGCGGTAGCATTGTATTGGTTTAAACTTCCTTCTTAGGACTGCTTTTGCTGCATCCTATAGGTTTCAGGTTGTCATGTTTTCATTGTCATTTGTTTCTAGGTATTTTTTGATTTCCTCTTTGATAGCTTCAGTGAGCTCTTTGTTATTTAGTAATGTATTGTTTAGCCTCCATGTGTTTGTGTTTTCTACAGTTTTTTTTTCCTGTAATTGATTTCTAGTCTCATAACATTGTGGTTGGAAAAGATGCTTGATATGATTTCAATTTTCTTAAATTACTGATGTTTGCTTTGAGACCCAAGATGTGATCTACCCTGTAGAATGTTCCATGTGCACTTGAGAAGACACTGTATTCTACTGCTTTGGGATGGAATGTCCCAGAAATATCAATTAAGTCTATCTGGTCTAATGTGTCACTTAAGGCTTGTGTTTCCTTATTAATTTTCTGTCTGCATGATCTATCCATTGGTGTAATTGGAGAGTTAAAGTCCCCCACTATTATTGTCGTACTGTCAAATTCTCCTTTTATGGCTATTAGCATTTGCCTTATGTATTGAGGTGCATCTATGTTGGGTGCATAAATATTTACCATTTTTATATCTTCTTCTTGGATTGATCCCTTGTTCATTATGTAATGTCCTTCCTTGTCTCTTGTGACAGTCTTTATTTTGAAGTCTATTTTGTCTTATATGAGTACTGCTACTCCAACTCTCTTTTGATTTCCACTTGCATGGAATATCTTTTTCCATCCCCTCACTTTCGGTCTATATGTGTTCCCAGGTCCAAAGTGGGTCTCTTATAGACAACATATATACAGGTCTTGTTTTTGTATCCATTAAGCCAGTCTGTGCCTTTTGGTTGGAGCCTTTAATCCATTTACATTTAAGGTAATTATCAATATGTTTGTTCCTATTACCATTTTCTTAATTCTTTTGGCTTTCTTTTTGTAGGTCTTTTTCTTCACTTGTGTTTCCTGCCTAGAGAAGTTGTTTAAGCATTTGTTGCAAAGCTGGTCTGGTGGTGCTGTATTCTCTTAGCTTTTGCTTGTCTGTAAAACTTTTGATTTCTCCATTGACTCTGAATGAGATCCTTGCTGGGTAGAGTAATCTTGGTTGTAGATTTTTCCTTTCCATCTCTTTAAATATATCCTGCCACTCCTCTGGCCTGAAGAGTTTCTGCTGAAAGATCAGCTGATAACGTTCTGGGTGTTCCCTTGTATGTTATATGTTGGTTTCCCTTGCTGCTTTTAATATTTTTTCTTTGTATTTAATCTTTGATAATTTGATTAATATGTGTCTCAGCATGTTTCTCCTTGGGTTTATCCTGTATGGGACTCTCTGCACTTCCTGGACTTGACTTACTATTTCCTTTCCTGTGTTAGGGAAGTTTTCAAGTATAATCTCTTCAAGTATTTTGTCAGACCCTTTCTATTTTTCTTTTTTTTCTGGAACCCCTATAATTTGAATGTTGGTGTGTTTAATGTTGTCCCAGAGGTCTCTGAGACTGTCCTCAATTCTTTTCATTCTGCATTTTTTATTCTGCTCTGTGGCAGTGATTTCTACCATTCTATCTTCCAACTCACTTATCTGTTCTTCTGACTCAGTTATTCTGCTATTGATTCCTTCTAGTGTATTTTTTAAACATCTTTATTGGATTTTAATTGCTTTCCAATATTGCATTAGTTTCTGCCGTATAAAAAAGTGAATCAGCTACATGTATACATATATCCCCATATACTCCCCCTCTTGTGTCTCCCTCCCATCCTCCCTATCCCACCCCTCTAGGAGGTCATAAGGCACCGAGCTGATCTCCCTGTGCTATGCAGCTGCTTCCCACTAGTTATCTATTTTACATTTGGTAGTGTATATATGTCAATGCTACTCTCTCACTTCATCCCAGCTTACCCCTCCCCCTCCCTGTGTCCTCAAGCCCATGCTCTAGTAGGTCTGCATTTTTATTCCTGTCCTACTCCTATCTTCATAACCTTTTTTTTTCTTTAGATTCCATATATATGTGTTAGCATATGGTATTTGTTTTTCTCTTTCTGACTTACTTCACTCTGTATGACAGACTCTAGGTCTATCCAACTCACTAGAAATAACTCAGTTTCGTTTCTTTTTATGGCTGAGTAATATTCCATTATATATATGTGCCACATCTTCTTTATCCACTCATCTGTCAGTGGACACTTAGGTTGCTTCCATGTCCTGAGTATTGTAAATAGAGCTGCAATGAACATTGTGGTGGTACATGACTCTTTTTGAATTATGGTTTTCTCAAGGTATTTTCCCAGGACTGGGATTGCAGGTCATATGGTAGTTCTATTTTTAGCTTTTTAAGGAAACTCCATACTGTTCTGCATAGTGGCTGTATCAATTTACATTCCCACCACCAGTGCAAGAGAGTTCCCAATTCTGCACACCCTCTCCAGCATTCATTGTTTGTAGATTTTTTGATGATGGCCATTCTGACCAGTGTGAGGTGATACTTCATTATAGTTTTGACTTGCATTTCTGTAATGATTAGTGATGTTGAGCATTCTTTCATGTTTTTGTTGGCAATCTGTATATCTTATTTGGAGAAATGTCTATTTAGGTCTTCTGCCCATATTTGGATTGAGTTGTTTGTGTTTTTGATATTGAGCTGCATGAGCTGCTTGTATATTTTGGAGATTAATCCTTTTTCAGTTGTTTCATTTGCAAGTATCTTGTGTCACAAATGAAGCCATGGTAAATTTAAGGAAATTGAAATTGTATCAAGTACCCTTTCCGACCACAATACTATGAGAATAGATATCAACTGCAGGAAAAAACTAAAAAATACAAACACATGGAGGCTAAACAATATGCTACTAAATAATCAAGAGATCACTGAAGAAATCAACACGGAAATGAAAAAATGCCTAGAAACAAATGACAAGGAAAACACAACGACCCAAAACCTATGGATACAACAAAAGCAGTTCTCAGAGGGAAGTCTATAACAATACAATCATACCTCAAGAAACAAGAAAAATCTCAAATAAACAACCTAACCTTACACCTAAAGCAATTAGAGAAAGAAAAAGAAGCAACCAAAGAAAAAAACCAAAGTTAGCAGAAGGAAAGAAATCATATAGATCAGATCAGAAATAAGTGAAAAACAAATGAAACAATAGCAAAGATTAATAAAACTAAAAGACTGGTTCCTTGAGAAGATAAACAAAATTGATAAACCATTAGCCAGACTTATCAAGAAAGAAAGGGAGAAGCCTCAAATCAACAGAATTAGTAATGAAAAAGGAGAAATAACAGCTGACACTGCAGAAGTACAAAGGATCGTGAGAGATTACTGCAAGCAACTATATGCCAATATAATGGACAACCTTGAAGAAATGGACAAATTCTTAGAAAGTCACAACCTTCCAAGACTGAACCAGAAAGAAATAGAAAATATTAACAGACCAATCACAAGTACTGATATTGAAACTATGATTAAAAATCTTCCAACAAACAAAAGCCCAGGATCAGATGGCTTCACAGGTGAATTCTATCAAACATTTAGAGAAGAGCTAACACCTGTCCTTCTCAAACTCTTGCAAAATATAGCAGAGGGAGGAACACTCCCAAACTCATTCTACGAGGCCACCATCACCCTGATACCAAAACCAGACAAAGATGTCACAAAAAAGAAAACTACAGGCCAATATCACTGATGAACATAGATGCGAATATCCTAAACAAAATATTACCAAACAGAATCCAACAACACATTAAAAAGATCATACACCATGATCAAGTGGGTTTTATCCCAGGAATGGAAGGATTCTTCAATATACACAAATCAGTCAATGTGATACACCATATTAACAAATTGAAGGAGAAAAACCGTATGATCATCTGAATAAATGCAGAAAAAGCTTCTGACAAAATTCAACACCCATTTATGATAAGAACTCTCCAGAAAGTGGGCATAGAGGGAACCTACCTCAAAATAATAAAGGCCATATATAACAGACCCACAGCCAACATCGTTCTCAATGGTGGAAAACTGAAACCATTTCCTCTAAGATCAAGAACAAGACAAGGTTGCCCACTCTCACCACTCTTACTCAACTTAGTTTTGGAGGTTTTAGCCACAGCAATCAGAGAAGAGAAGGAAATAAAAGAAATCCAAATCAGAAAGGAAGAAATAAAACTGTCACTGTTTGCAGATGGCATGATTCTATACATAGAGAATCCTAAACATGCTACCAGAAAACTACTAGAGCTAATCAATGAATTTGGTAGAGTAGCAGGAAACAAAATTAATGCAGAGAAATCTCTTGCAGTCCTGTACACTAAGGATGAATAGTCTGAAAGAGAAATTAAGGAAACACTCCCATTTACCTTTGCAACAAAAAGAATAAAATACCAAGGAATAAACCTACCTAAGGAGACAAAAGACCTGTACGCAGAAAACTATAAGATATTGATGAAAGAAATTAAAGATGATACAAACATTTGAAGACATATCATGTTCTTGGATTGGAAGAATCAACATTGTGAAAATGACTATACTACTTAAAGAAATCTACACACTCAGTGCAATCCCAATTAAACTACCAATGGCATTTTTCACAGAACTAGAACAAAAAATTTCACAATTTGTATGGAAACACAAAAGACCCCAAATAGCCAAAGGAATCTCGAGAAAGAAAAATGGAGCTGGAGGAATCAGGCTCCCTGAGTTCAGACAAAACTACAAAGGTACAGTAATCAAGACAGTACGGTACTGACACAAAAACTGAAATATAGATCAGTGGAATAGGATAGAAACCCAGAGATAAATCCATTCACATATGGTCACCTTATCTTTTATAAAGGAGGCAACAATATACAATGAGAAAAGATAGTTTGTTCAACAAGTGGTGGTGGGAAAACTGGACAGCTACATGTAAAAGAATGAAATTAGAGCACCTCCCTAACACCATACACAAAAATAAGCTCAAAATAGATTAAAGACCTAAATATAAGGCCAGAAACTATCAAACTCTTAGAGGAAAACATAGGAAGAACACTCTATGACATAAACCACAGCAAGATACTTTTTGACCCACCTCCTAGAGAAATGGAAATAAAAACAAAAATAAACAAATGGGACCTAATGAAACTTAAAACCTTTTGCACAGCAAAGGAAAACTTAAGACAGTGCTTTTGGTGTGTTTTTCTTAATCTCTAATTTTTTAAAATTTAATTAATTTATTTATTTATTTTTGACTCTGTTGGGTGTTCGTTGCTGCACGCAGGCTTTCTCTAGTTGTGGCGAGAGGGGGCTACTCTTCATTGCGGTGCATGGGCTTCTCATTGCAGTGGCTTCCCTCATTGTGGAGCACGAGCTCTAGGCGCGTGCACTTCAGTAGTTGCAGCACATGGGCTCAGTAGTTGTGGCTCACAAGCTCTAGAGCACAGGCTCGGTAGTTGTGGCACACGAAGTTAGTTGCTTCGCAGCATGTGGGATCTTCCCGGGCCAGAGATCAAATCCATGTCCCCTGCATTGACAGGCGGATTCTTAACCACTGCACCACCGGGGAAGCCCTTTGGTGTATTTTTTTTTATTTATTGTGTTGTGCATCACAGTTTGTTCTTTAGTTCTTCTAGGTCCTTATTAAATGTTTCTTCTGTTTTCTCCATTCTATTTCCAAGATTTTGGATCATCTGTACTGTCATTACTCTGAATTCTTTTTTAGGTAGACTGCGTATTTCCTCTTTATTTATTTGGTCTTATGGGTTTTTACCTTGCTCCTTCATCTGCAACGTATTTCTCTGTCTTCTCATTTTGTCTAACTTTCTGTGTTTGAGGTCTCCTCTCTGCAGGCTGTAGGGTCATAATTCCTCTTGCTTCTGGTGTCTGCCCCCATTGGATTAGGTTGTTCCAGTGGCTTGTGTAGGCTTCCTGGTGGGAGGGACTGGTGCCTGCAGTTTGGTGTGTGGCGCTGGACCTTTGGCCTCTTATGGGCAGAGCTGCATCAGGTTGTGTGTCTTGGGGTGTCTGTGGGCTTAATATGACGTTAGGCAGCCTGTCTGCTGATTGTTGGGTTTGTGTTCTTGTCTTGCTTGTTATTTGGCGTGTGTCATTCAGCACTGAAGCCTGCAGGCAAGGCAGTTGAGTGGAACTGGGTCTTGGGGTTGAGATGGAGACCTCTGGGAGAGTTCTCACTGATTAACATTCCCTGGAGTCAGGAATTCTCTGGTCTTCCAGTATCCTGGACTCGGCACTCCTACCCCAGAGGCTCAAGCCCAACCCCTGGCCTGGGAACCAAAACCCCGCAAGCCACACAGCTTGGCAGAAACGGCAAAAAAAAGAAAAGGAAAAAAAGGGCACGATCTAAAACAAACAGACATACAAAACCCAACACAATAGCAAAGACAAAATCAAGCAAACAGTGACAACAACAATTAAAAATAGACAATCAAACGAACAGACAAACAGAACCCCAGACAAAGGTAAAAGCAAAACCTAACAAACAGAAACAGACAAACAAAAAAACAAACACACACACACACACACACACACACACACACACAAGATAAGAAACAAAAAAAGAGAAAACAAAAAACAAGAGAATAACCAGACAAACAAAAGAATCCAAAAATGAAATCAAACAATTAAAAACAAAACTAACAAAAACAAAAAATAAAAAACAAAGCAAAAGCACAATGGCAACTGAAGGAAACAGCAAAGAAAACAGTACAAACACACAAAAAATATTTTAAAAAGATTTAAAAAAGGTAAGAACAAATAGAACAAAGGAAAAAAGGTAAAAACAAAATAGAACAAAGGAAATTAAAAAAACAAGGAAAAAACACAGAACAACAAAAGAAGCAACATAGGCATAGAAATATAAAAAATAAAAAATATATAAAAATTTAAAAAACTAAATGAAACTTAAAAAAATAATAAAAAACAACAACAGAACAAGACAAAACATAAAAAGAAATAGTAATAATTATATTTTCCTGTGGTTTCAGCTGTCAATGTCCTTGCCCACACTGTGAGTCACAGTCAACCTCCACCTCCCCAGGAAGCCCTCCAAAACCTCTAGGTAGGTCTCTGGTCCCTTTGTGGGCCCTGTGGGGGCAGCTCAGACTCTGACCTGGCATAACTCCTGCATGTACTAGTCCCCAAAGTCCATAGCTGCTAGAGCTAGACTGGTTTCAGTATTGCGACCACTCGTCCATTCAGATATTCCATAGATGCAAGATATTACCAAGCCGATCGTGGGGATTTAATCTGAAGCTTGTGCTACCCATGGAAATATTTTTGTTCCTCTTCCACCCTGGGGCTCAGCTATGGCCCCACCTCTGTGTGTGGGCCACCCACTGGACTCTGCTCCTGAGGCTGTCCTGGAGCACTTGGATCTGCCCTGGTGAGGACAGGGCATGGAGGTGGCATGAAATGCCTGGGTCACGGGGGCCCTGGCAGCAACAGGTGTGTGGGGAAGCCGGTGACCATGGGCATGAGAGATCTGGCCTTAGTGGGAGGCTTTCCTAGCACCTGACATCAGGTGTGAGAAGGTCAGCCCTCGTGGGGACTTTTCTCAGTGCCTGGTGGCAGGCGTGAGAAAATTAGCCCTGGTGGGGGCTTTTCCTAGCACCTGGCAGGGCTGGAGGCTGGCATGTGGGGAGAGAGAGGTTGCAATGGTGGTTCCACCCCCTGCGCATCACTCAACAGTGGCGCCTTGCTTCTGTGGCAGTCTGGGTTTCCTCCACAAGCATTCCTAGTTATGGATTTTCTCCCTCTGGTCCCCTCAGGCTGTCTCCTCACAGGCAACTGCAGTCCTCCCCCCGGGTTTGCTCTCCAATTCCCACGTTCCAGCTCTCAGCCCCTGTGTGCACTGGTGGACACACATTCCAGTCTGGGGTGCAGAGGGCTGTGGCATGGACTGTCTGTGTAGGTCTTACTCTGTCCTGTCTGCCACAGACTGGCCATTTCATCCTCCTCTTACAGCCTCAGATGCTCCCCTTCTGTCCCGACTGATTTCCCCGTTGGTGAGGGGGCTTCCCCAGATGTGGGAACCTCTCCTCTGTTTCAGCTCCCCCCCAGGGGTGCAGATCCCTTACTGCTTCCTCTCTTCTTCTTTCTTCCTTCTTTCTTTTGTCCTACCTGGTTATGCGAGAATCTTTATTGTCCTTTCCATTGTCCAAGGTCTTCTGCTAGTGTTCAGCCGGTGTTCTGTGAGAATTGTTCCATCTGTAGATGTATTCTTGATGCATTTGTGTTAAGATGACCTCCATGTCCTCCTACTCCTCCTCCATCTTGGTTTCTCTGCAATAGCAGTGTTGAGCAGCATTTCAGTGAACACTTATGGAGCCTTCATTAATACCATTTAGTAGACAAATGTTTATACCACTTCACAATGAAAATGTTTTTCTTTCTTGTTGTAAACAACAAAACAAAATCCCCAAGTCCTTCTTTGAGACTAATATTTCAAATATACTAGGACATACCATCTTGACTTTCAGTTATTTAAATGTGTGAACTGGAAGGGATTTTAGAGACTACCTATTCCTAACCATTTGGTTCCCATTTTACAGGGAGAGAACTGAGATCTGGAAAGATGTAACCTCAATCAGTATTATAGGTAAATGATTGTAGTGAAGGTTGGTTTATAAGAGGAGTTGGGGAATGGGTGTAAGGGGTGGGCCTTCTGGCACCTTGGGGGTTCCCCAGTTCAATAACTGGCATCCTGCCCCCTTCATCTTTCCCTGAAGTTTTCTAAAGTTAATCCCCAGGCACTACTTTGTGGAAAGAGATTGTATTGTGTTGTAATAAATGTAATTTTATTTATTTAATCTGAGACAGAATTCAAGAGGTATGATGGTAAAAAGTGTCTCTCCTATACTATCTTGTGCCTACCTTGTTCCCCTCCCTAGAGGCCACCAGTGTTATCTGGGGTGTCCTTCCAGAGATATTCTGTATATGTACAAGCATTTGTGTATGTGTGTATACATCCTACTTTAAAAACACAATGGTAGCCTTTAATTCACATTATCTTCCACCTTGCCTTTTATACTTCAAAATATATCTTGGATATTATTACACATTAAGTGCATAAAATCCTCACTCTTTTTTTTATAACTGCACAGTATTCTATTATATGGGTATGTCATAATTTATTTATTCAGCACTTTGCTAATAAGCATTCAAGCTGTAACCAATCTTTGAATATAGGCTTTGGAATCAAACAGCACTAGATTCAAATACTCACCATATGGCTGGCCTTGACAAAGGTTTTAACTTCTTGAAGTCTGAGTTTTCTCATGTGTAAAATAGGGATAATAATAACATCTGTCATTATTGGTGTCGAGAGTAAATGAGAGGAGGCATATAAAGCATCTAGCATACAGCCTAACACATACTAAGTGTTCAGTAAATAGTTCACTCCTTGCTCACAAACCTTCCCCATACTCTCCATCTTCAATTCAATTGATGTTGGTTCAATTCAAGTCAACAGGTGTTTATTATGTGTTAGAAGTCTGGACCTTGGATGAACAAGAGAAGGACAGGTGTTCCTCAAGAAGTTTATAATTTCTTTGAGAAGACATAACATACCAAACAACCACAGATCACTGCTAGGTAGCAAAAGTATGTATATATAAAATTGAATGCAATTTTGGTGTGGTGATGTGGAAAAGGAGAGACGAATGTGAGGGCCAGAGGAATCAATGAAGTTTTGCTGGTAGAGTTGTAACTTGAAAAGGGACTTAGCTAAGTGGAGAGGAGCCTATGAATTGGGCAGTGGTCGGCTGAAGGTTGTGAATTGGACAGTTTGGTTGTTACTCAATGTCTGGGTCTTTGCCCTCTGGAAGTCCCTGACCCAGCAGGTGGACTGGAGTGGAAGGGAAGGAGGAGAGGAAATACTGAGGACATTTAGAGAAAAGGGTATGGGACAGGGGGATGTCTGGACATTGGGCCACAGAATGAGGTGCCTACAAGTGGCTTGTGGCATAGCCCACCCAGCCTACACCACCTGCTCTTCCATGTCAGCAGCCAGGTACTTTTTCTAGGAGGTCCAAGAAGAGGGATAAAGGGCCTGAGAGCAGAAGTGGCAGCACCTCTCAGCACCTCACCCTGAGTTCCAAACAGGTCTGATGATATGAGCCCCAGAAGAGGGGGAGACAATTGAGTGATAATAATCCCTTCTGTGTGTGGTACATTTGTAGTTCACATCTTAATTGATGTTTATCCTTGCAACTGAGACAGTTATGAAATAAAATATCCAGTTGAATCTCACTATGTGTCAACTTCTTTGATCACAGCAAGTGGTGTGTTGAGGGGTTCTGGAAAATGAAAAGCCAATGTGGTTTGTATTAGTTAAGGAAAAATTCATGGCAGGGAAGGGCTGTGTAGAGAACCATATTCCCATTTTACAGTTGCAGAAAATGGAGAGCAGATTGAGGGCAAGTGAGTGGCCCAACGTCTCATATACTTAATATTTAGCAGAGCTGAGACTAGAAACCAGGTCTCCCAATTCCATGTTCCATGGGGGCAGAGATGTAGGAGCTCCCTGAAACCTGGAACAGTTTTTCCTAAACTTGATAGCAGCCTGAAACAAATTGGGAGTCAAAAAGCTAAGGGGGACAGAAATAAGTGTCATGGAAGGAAGGATCTGGGCATAGCTAAGGCCTGCTGGCTGGGATCAAGAAAGAGCACTGGATTGGGAGTCAGGAGAGCCAATTTCTGCTTCTGGCTCAGCTACTGTCTTTGTGACCTTGACAAGTCCCTTCCCCTTTCTGGGCCTTGATTTCTCCACTTGAGCAATGAAAAAGCTAGACCTCCTAGAAACTTAGTGGTGCTTAGAACCAGTGGTTTCTATAAACCAAAGAGGTCTTGGGTGCTTCCTGGCAAGGGGTCAGAGGTTATAAGGAATGGTGAGACAGTGAGTGTAAGAGAACAACTTCTCTGATGAAAATTGAAAACTGATCCTCCCTGATTTGAGGAAAGATGAGTTTTGGAAATGATAGCTATCCCATGGTCTCTATCCTATCTCCTTGAAGAATTCCACCCAAGAGAGGCAAAGAGATAGCATGTGTGCACAAGTGAGCAAGTACCTCAATGTGAAACTGAGATTTGGTGGGACAGATTATGATATGCTGAGTCAACATGCCTGGACATGTTTCTTGAATATTCTCTACTTTAATATCACATTTTTAAGATCTTAGCTTTATTTTTTTAAAAGGGAGTTCGTGTCTTATGGGAAAAGTACCACTGAGAGTCCTCCTTTCTTGGAGCCCTCTTGAGTGAGCACTGACTGACCCTGGAGCCAAACTGCCTGGGTAAGTCATGGCTCCACCATTTACCAGCTGTGTGTCCTTAGGCAAGGCACTTAACCTCTCTGTGCCACTAGTTCGTCATGCATAAGGGAGGATAACAAGAGTACTTACCAGTAGGGTTGTTAAGTGAGTTATATATATCTCAGAACAGTGTCTGTCACATAGTAAGTGCTTTTACTGGCACATATAAGCATTTGCTGTTCTTGTTATCTGTCTAGTAAGCTAATGTAACCCCAAGTGAGCCCAAGGGAGTTTAGCATTACTCATTCAGGAATTTTGGAGGTAAAGGTGCCTTCTCAAGATACCATCTAGGCTTCTCTGATGTTGGTCATTCCCAGGACCAGAATTAATACCTTTAGAGGCTTGTAGCACTGTTTTTCCAACTGCTGAATTCTGAAACAATTCATTAAATTTATAACTTTTTCATTTTGGGGTGCCCTTGCTTCATTGATTCCCTAAATTCATACTTAGTCCCTGTTGGATAATCCTGCACTGGCCACATCAGCCTATAAACTCCTCCCTAAATTCTGGAGGGAACCAATGACTGTGAGTGGTCTACACATACACATACAACAATTTTGAACCCAAACAGCTCTATCTACAACATGGTGCTCTGTGTCCTGCCTCCTAAGAGCTTATCCTGCCAAGCCCCTTGACCTCCTTGTCCATTGGGACCTCCCATCCTGTTACCTGGAAGGAGGGTTCATCTTCTCGGGTGGGAGAGGGGAGGACAAACGCCAGGAAGTCCCAGTAAGGGCCCCCTATGGGAGGCTCTAAATATTAGCAAGTTAAAATTCTGGTGACCAGTTGGGATGACTGAGTACATAGTAGAGATGGGGAATGGTGAGGATCTCCTGCCTGCAGATGACTAGGAGACCATATCCCCTTCCCTGAGCCCTGACTTCTCCAAGGATTTCAAATTAGTGATCCTGAAGATTTGGAATTACTATCATTATCTCTATTACTCTTGACCAGGTTCTAATCATCCAAATGGTGAACAACAGGAAAGTTGTGTGTGTTCCAAGAGCCACAGTGGTTTTTTGCTTTGACCTAGATTTTGCCTATGGAAAGATTAGCCAAAAGCAAGTTTTCCTTAAATCTTCGGGTCAACCAGCTGGAGGGACCTGGTGGCCAAGGTAAAGAAAGTTAGCAGGACCCCAAACAGGTTCATTTGCTGCTTTGCCCTGGGATGGCACCACTCACATTCAGGCTTAGCCAAGCCTGTGCTCCCTGCCCTCCTCATAGTATATCTCAAACATGGAAGGCTCAGTGGAACTGGTCAGACCAGATGTTGAGAGCCTGCGGCTCTTAGGAAGAGAAAGACAGACAGCCAGAGGAGAGAATAGGGAAGGAACAAACCTATTGTCCTGACTCCTAACCCCTGGAAGCCTCCCCTTGGGCTCCAGGGTGTCACCAGTGAATACCTGCTCAAGAGGACCATGGCTTATCTGTGTCCCATGAATGGATTTGGCCACATCTCCAGGCAGGATCAGCAACTTGCAGGCCAGTCTCCAGACCATGGCTCAACAGAGACTAGCATAGATCCTGGAGCCCTCTTCCTTTTCATTGAATTTGTTTCAGCACTAACAGAAAAAATTGCTTTACAATGGGAGGTCATAAAGAAGACCCTGAAGTTCAAGTTCCTTTTGCGTCATTTCTCCTTGTGCTGTGTGGTATAGGTAAGGAACAGGATCTGACATCAGATAGACCAACATTAGAGTCCTGACTTTGCCATTTACCTAATCTGCAACCCATGGCCAAGTCATTTGGCCTCTCTGAGCCTCACTTTACCTATCTGTAAAATGGTGGGTGTGGGGGAGAGTAATAATCTCTCAGTCTTGTGATGAGGTTCAAATGAGAGGATGGATGTGACAGTCCTTTGAATACTGATTTGAGTCTTACATATGAATTATCATCATGGCTGCCAGGTACATAAGTTTATCTGTAGATTTGCACATGTACTCATGCATGTAGAGCTGGATTGAGGCATCACCAAAGATGCACATATGTATAAGCAACCACTTGTGTGTACAAAACTATACATATAATCATGACATAGGCAACTAAAAGCACATACCCATAGGCACACAGATACACATTTATCTATATTGATAGCCTCTTTCTCTTTCTCTCACATATATATCCACACACAGGCAGATGTATATGTATCTATGTATGGTTTTACATGCATATGTACATATATGTACAGCCCCATAGCTGTACAGGTGAGCATACCATACCCTTCAGCTTCCTCCCAGACCATTTAGTTTTCTAAGGGTCTGAGAAAGGTCCTGTTTGTTAATCCCCCGTTTCATACTGATAATGTTCCTTTTGCCCTTGCTGGGGCCTCTTCCTTGCTTCCATTTTGTTTGCAGATTAGCACAGCTACTGCCACAATTCAAGCTGTAGTATGTGGTATCCAGAGTATGCTCTGTGAATAGCACTCTATTCTGAACAATATATTAATATCCATGTTTGACAGTTTTTTCATATTTATTTCAAAACACAGTTAATCTAGCCATGAAAATAGTCACTGGCTCACATGCCTTGAAGCTAAAAGAAATTAGGCAACAAGCCTAATGAAACTTAGTCACAGAGCGTAAATGAGGTTGAATCAATCAATCTCCCCTCTCCTGTCCTCTCCTTTCCCCTCCTCCTCCTCTTCTTTCCTTTCCCCTCCTCCTCCTTCTTCGCTCTCTCTCTCCCTTCCCCGGGTCCTTCTCTCTCTCTCTCTCTCTCTCTCTCTCTCTCTGTCTGTCTCTGTAGTGGGGTAGAGGATGGTGTTCGCATGGAGTGTATTGGATTCAGAGAGATCCTGGGTTCATCAGGCTCTCCTCTTTGGGAGGAAGGAAGAGAAAGGAAAGGAGAAAAAAAGTTAGGGTTTCGGGGATTATAAGCTGGAAGAACATAGCTGAGGAATTAAATGGGATGACACCAAAAGGAGATGGATTAATGCCCACTTTGAGGCCAACTAGAAAGGCAAAGCACCTTAGCCTCCCCTTAATCACCTGGATGTGATCTAGTAAACGGTTTTGTTTGTGTGCAGGGTGGGAACACCAAGAAGTATCCCTAGTGATATAATTGAAAAGTTAAGCTTGGTTAAAGAGCAAGATGGTTTCCCAGGAAGAGAGCAGGCCCAGGCCAGATATGATGGGCCTCATTCCAGGTGGCCTAGCCATGGCCCAGGGTGAGGAGAGCTTTAGGCAGGGCTATCAGATAATTTATTTTCCAAACTGGAATACTTTTAAGAATGAAAGCGGACACCATTTATAATATTAATTATTATTAATAATAATAGTTCCCATTTCAATAGCCTGGTGGGACAACAGGCATAAACTAGGATTGTCCCAGGCAGACCAAAATGTATTTTCATTCTAAGTTTAGGCCATATTGCTCTAGTTTTCCAGGAAAGGGCAAACTGTAAGGGCTCCTCACAAGTATGACTTGAAAAATGTGTGTGAGGAGGGCGGTTGGGTAGTGGGGAGCAAGGCAGGGAGATTCAGCCTTGAGACTAAGGATTATTTATTCTGAACATGAATTCCTTTTCTTGCTGTCGTCCATAAATATATAATGGAACTCTTTCC